>NW_027467726.1:130000-290000 GCF_046742065.1 Oratosquilla oratoria
TTGGTATTTAATTTCAAAATATAAGTATAACACACACACACGCACACACGCACGCACGTACGCACGCACGTACGTACGCACGCACGCTCGCACGCACACACACACACACACACACACACACACACACACACACACACACACACACACATGCATGCGCGTACACACTGGATACTACAGAAGAGAACTGGAGAAGGAAGTTAGTATATTTTGTAGAATTATTTAGTAATACGACTACAATAGTTTGTCACTCCTTCTGTCAGAGTGTCAGAGAATGAGAATAATAGTATACTTAACAATGGTTACCAATGGTAAGAATAAATGATCTGACAGTCACACACTTGAATTTCAACCCTTACCAGGAAAACTTTCGGCTTCAGTCGAAACCACAATTTTTACAGTAGAGTATGGGCTATAAATTCCGTATAGCCCCCCGCTGACAGACTCACAATTGTAGTGGCTAGGCTATACAGGCTCAACTGGTCAAAGGCTTTTCATCTCTCCGCATATAGAAAAGAAAAAAATAAAATATTGTGATTCTGCCCTCAAAACTGACCAATCATTCTTGAGTCTTTCTATACATATTTTGGCTGTCACTCGTATGTATACACTTTTCAACGATGTTTTTTTTTTTTTAATCTTTTGTTAAAGTGGTCTTCTTGCTTCAGGCATGTATTTCATCACGGGATATTACTTTCGACCCGTCAGTCGTTCTCTAACCCGTTTCTGAATATGACAAACCCCTTTCGCCACCTTTCCCGCTGTTGCGCACTACTTTTGTTACAAAGGTGGGGAGCGTACGCCAAAAGGCGCTAAGAGTATCACGGTAGGTAGTAGTCACTGTTGGGAATCGGAGAGGACTCGAACCATCTAACTCAGCAAATACGAGACCAACACGATTCCGATTACGTCATCAGTGCACCATTAAAAAGGTAATATATTATTGAAAAAAAAAATGTTAAGTAAACTACGGTACTGTCTAAGCAATGTTGATTCCTCTTTTGTAAGCTAAAGTCGACCCAATGCACTGAGCCAAAAGACGTAATCTCCCTTGAAATAGTTCTCGATCACGCAAAATTTGGTTCCGGCTAGGGTCATCTACCTCCACCCCCCACCCCCACCCTATGCACACACCCTCAGCAGAAACAAAATGTCTGATGACACCAAGAATGAGAACTGAAGTCACAAAATAACGAAAAATATATCAATCTAATTTCGAGAATCGACGATAAGCCCCTAGACACGAAAACAGACGTCTCTCATCTTAATAAAATCACTTGAATAGCATAAAGAACATATGTTAATACATCAAACACGACGGTAATATACATTAAGACATTCTCACATTAAGGGTACTATTTTCTTTTATTTCCTTTAGCTGAATAAATCGGGAACTGGTAATCCAATTTGGCGCAGAATTGATTTCTTTTATTCATTTGTGAAGTGCTTATTCTTAATTCACTCTTTTATTTATTAATATGCACCTTTACTTACTCAGTATTCTAATCTTTATTTATTCACGTATTTATGTATATATTGTTACTTTTTGCCAAGTTGAAACTCGAGTCATTTTTATTTATCAATTTTTTTCTAATTATTGGTCTTTATCAATCATTTATTTGTGTTTACTTTTTATTCATTTCATATATTTTTAATTTCTTACAGAAACCACAGGTACACATTTTTTCTTTGTCATTAGGTTTATAACAAACATTTTAGATTAAGATATACATCGAACATACTTATTCATTTTTCCTTTGATTTGTATACTTTTATACCTGTGTATTTTTTTAGCATACTGAGTGTAATTTTATATATTCTTACGAAACCTGCAATCCCAAGTTCAAAAGAGATATTTTTCCGATTAATTTCTTTGTCCACCACATCAGGATTAATTGCGTTTTCGTGCTATCCTACAAAGGTAAAATAACCAAAATCCATTAACTTTTTGAATCTTAAGTAAATTTGATGTGGTGAACGCATGTCTGTTTGCCTCGAAATGGCGCAGAAAGTTCGAGTAGGAGGATATCTTTGTTCATGTCCGAATATGCATATATTTTTGTACGCATCATACGTATATATATATATATATACATGTATATATGTATATATATATATTCTATTATGTATTTCTACCTCCATATGTATGTATATACCGTAATTATGTATGCATGTGCTTAGTGAAAATTCACAAAATGTAATTCAAGTAAGTAATGTATATTTTCGTGTATGTAACAATCATTTTAGTTTAAGTTACGCAAGGCGCATCTAATTTGTTATCGTTTAGTATTCACAAGTCGTTCCCATGCAAAGCAGTGTTACTTAGAATCTGGTTCCGCTTGGGTGAGATGCGGTGATCATGTAGACAAAGTCCTTGTGCGTCCTATTGTCACCGTTTTAACTGTTGTGAGCTGTTATTATTTCGCAAGAGTATAATGAGCATTAAACATCGAGTTGCATCGTATATAACAAAATTGCTGCTCGTCACGTCTTTGAAGTGTGCCAGGAATTACGGTAGATCAACCAGTTGGTCCATATTGTGAGTAGTGGTTTAAGGTTTTGATATTAAGTTCTGTAAATTTCTGATGTTAAGTTCCAGTCATTTAAGACTGCATGTAAATTATGTTTCCTTAATTCAATCGTTCGTAGGTTGGATTGGTAAGTAAAACCGAATACGACAACGAGTATTTAAGGTCCTACAATCCAGCAAAACAGTATGTACAGTATGTAATTAGGCCTATGTACTCATATGTACGTATGTATGTATGTATGTATGTATGTATGCATAGGTATGTATGTGTGTTTGTATGTATGTATACGCTTGTATCTATATATTTATACATCTATATGTATATGCATATCTACCTATATGTATATGTACGAATATATGGATGTAGGTAAGTAGGTAGGTAGATAGGTAGGTAGTAGGTATTTTTCAGTATGCCTAACACTTTCTGCTCACCTTCCCTTGAAAAAAATATATACATAAAGGAGAAGGCTGGAGAGAACACCTATAGACGATATAAAGTCTAGGTTTCAGCATGTGCATTCTCTTTCTCTCTCTCTCTCTCTATATATATATATATACATATATATATATATATATATATATATATATATATATATATATATATATATCATTCTCTCTCTCTCTCTCTCTCTCTTTCACCAAACACAACTAAATTAATTTTTGTTTTATAGTGAATAGAGTGGATCTAAATATAGAAGTTCTCAGAATTAGCCATATCGACAAAAGTAAATTAGTTTAGACTTTAATGCTTCCATATTTACGTATTGACAAGTACAAAGGAATGTTCTGTAGTTCAACAATACGACATTGCATTCGACTGAATCATTTTCACTACTGAACAGAATCTTTCAAAGTTAACAAAGACCTTAGACGTCGAAACGTCTGGTTCTGAATAAACTCACTACTCTATCCTTAACTTTTCATTTTGCCACCTCACCTCTATATTTGTCAATCTTTATTTACAAAGACATAAACGTATGCTACCGTTGTTAGGGTGCTAATGTTTACATACGTTGGCATAAACAAGTATGATAAAATAATATTAGTGTGTGAACATTGAGACGAATGTGGATAGGAGGTAAAGGGAACACTGGCTGAGGGAAATACTTTTATTCCTGACTAGTTTCTCCTGAGTGGCTTCTTCAGAGGAATGAAAGTATTTCCCTCAGCCCGTATTCCCTTTACCACCTATTCACAATAATGATGATGATGATATGGTTTAACGTCACAAACTCCCCCCAATCGGAAGGCTTGGACGGTGCCCCTCACAGAGGGCTTTGTGGCGTGGAATTTAATGAGCCATGCACTTTGTTCAACTTCGCCGGTGGCAGGATTCGAACCGCCATTCCCTCGACTCTTGCCGCGAGTACAATAATCCGAAGTAAACAATGGAAATAGCTCGAGAAGAAGTGACCCGGAGTCTTCCGACGAGATCTCTACTCGACCTGATCTTAATCCGCTCCAATCCCATCAAGCACTTCTTGGCGTGAGCTCCAGAAGTCCATCGTCAATAGACCAACTTTTTTTTTTTTTTATTAGATTAAATTAAACCGAGAGAAAGAATGACATCATATACAGGGATTAATCATAAACAGGATTATTTTAGTACATATTTCTTTACAAATATTATTGCAATCTTAATATGTCATTATTATTATTTTCTTTTTTTTTTACAAATGCAAGAATCTGTCAGTTTTTCTAATAGGCATTTGTAGCCTATATGTTTTCTTTGTGTGTGTGTATGTGTGTGTGTGTATTGTGTGTATGTGCCTAATAATTGGGAGCAATAATTTTTCCCAATTTATTATACATATCATCAAATTATTGTATGGTTCCAAGTTTGCCTATATCCTCATTCTCCAATAAACATACTTAGATTTGAATCTAACCTGAGATACATCACGTTCTAAGCTATTGTGAGTATATATGCGTCTGTAAGGAAAATAATTTCTTCACATCTTCTTTAGTCTTTCTCATTTTGTTCACAAGAGTTTTTTTTTTCAATATAGTCTATCCACTGTTATACGGTAATCATATCAAATCTTTCTCTTCGGTCTTTCAACGTTGGTAGACCCACTGCTTTTAGTCTCTGCTCGTATGATTTATCTGGCAGATTAGGAAAAACTTTGTTTACTGTCCTTGAAATTCTCCATTTAGCTTATATTTTTCACTCTGTGTGGAGACCATACCACTGAATCATATTTAAGTCTTGACCAGGATTTTCGTGAGTTTTATCATCATCTATGCATCCACTTAGTAAAAATCCACTTTAATGTTCAGAAGCATTTCATATGCCTCTCCCACAATCCTGCAGAGAAGTCTGTCATGTGACGTATCGTCTTTTTATCAAAACTCCAAAATCTTTCCCTTCTTTGGCCTTTACTCCAAGAAGAATAGTCCAAAGTTGGCCTCTTAGAAGTATTATTCATCTTCAACGCTTTCCATTTGATTAATTGGAATTAGTTTTCTCTTCTTGTTTCCATTCGAATATGGTGTCCAGACGTCTTTAAAACAGCTGTGTGTGTAAATAGGTGGGTGGGTGCGTGATTCACCATGGTCTTGAACCACGTGTTGGACTTGTGATCGACAGCTATTTCCCTCCCGGAAGAGAGCTCAGAGCTCATGTATGACCGATCTATGAGTTATGCTGTGACCTTACACGCACACATACACGTTTGTATTTTTTTTTCTTTTTTCTATGTGCAATCCATGTCTCGTCACAATCGTAGAGATGTGTTCATTAGGTGACAAGGTTTCTATAACAGTCCCAGACTGCTAACAAGTTATCCACACACACCCATCCCGTTACCCACAGTGAAAAGTGACGACTTTGATAGTGAAGCTTTCAAACCCTAATTTACTACTATAGCTAGCACTATAACTAATTCTAGTACTTCTAAAACTTCTACTACTGCTATTATTACTACTATAATTTGTATTACTACTACTACTACATGTACTACTTCTGCTTATGCTATTACTGATATTATTACTATTCTAATTATTATTACTAATACTACTTCTTATACTACTACTACTACTACTACATATTACTAAACGATTTTATTTTGTTACTTTTACTATTACAACTATTGCTATTACTGTTACTATTACTATCACGATAACTACTACTACTACTACCGCTGCTGTTATTCTTTATTATAATATCAATCTGTGTCATGAGCATGTCTCTGCCCGAGAGTGACCCTGCCCTGCGGAAGACCAAGGAAGTTGGGCGCAGAAGATTTCCGTTCGTAGGGAGCGTCCCCTCCAGGGGGTAAGTCGCCGATGAAGAGCGTCCCGAAGAACAAGAAGAAGAATGGCTTGGGCAGCCATGAAGGGACCGGCGCACCCCGACTTCGACTCTGAGGGCGAGAGTCTAGTCCCTCTCCGACGACATGGCTTGGGCAGCCATCGAAGGGACCAACGCAACCAGTGGCTGACTCCAGGAACAAGAGTCAAAGTCCCTTGAAGAAGATATGGCTTGGGCAGCCATGAAAGGGACATAGGGCCACGTAGAGCCACATAGAGCCTGGGCTTTATGAAAGCAGGCATATGAAAAATGGGCTATAGAAATAAGATTTTGAGCTTTTTCGCATAGGGCTTACATCAGACAGGCTCAAACCTATGCGACATGGTCGCTGAAGAAAGCCTGGGCTTTGAAAAATTTTTATGGGCTTTTTTGGAAAGGGCTATGGGAAATCGATGGATCTTCATCACTTGGGCTGAAAATAGTAGTTGCAGGCTAGCAAGAGCCGAAAGTCAACAAATTGACTTATGAAAATGGACTATAAAAAGAAAATTTTGGGTTTTTTCGTATGTGGGTTTACATCAAACGAGCTCAAACATATGCGACATGGTCGCTGAAGAAATCCTCTGGGCTTTGAAAATATTTTTATGGGCTTTTTTTTTTAAAGGAATATGTGAAATCGATGGATCTTCATCACTCGGGCTGAAAATAGTAGTTGCCGGCCAGCAAGAGCCGTAAGTCAACAAATTGACTGAAATTGTTTGGGCTTCATAGGGGCTAGCCCTCAGCTGAATAAAATAGTTTGATTCTACATTGGAAAAAACACCTTGAATGATATCAGTTCAGTGAGTTTGTTAAGATCATTTATCATTTTGCATAAGGTAAACTTCTTAGTTGTATAGAATCACTTGGTATGAAGCAGATCATAAACATATATAAACAATCATGTCTCGATAGTTTGTTTCTTCATAACTGAGGCTTACGGTCTGTAGTGATGTTATTTTTATCAATAACCTTGTGACCCGACGCTACTTCGGCATCGAGGTGATTAATGTCATGACTTGTGACACGAAGCCAACAAGTCACAGCGACCCCCAACTGAAAATTTTCTTGCGAACGCCAGTCGATCTTAAAAACGGGTAAATTTTCACTTCTCAGGCTCCATTCAATTCGACAGACTTATTGCATTGGATTTCGTCAGTTTGAACAATATGCTTGTGTATATGATTAGTACAAATAGTATGTAAACCCCTCTTTTCGTGGAACATTCGGTTTCAAAGAACACAGAAACTCTTCTCGGTGCCCAGGAGGTCTGGAAGAACCCAAAACCTTTCTGAAAGCCCAGACGCTCTTTTTAGTCCCCTTTTTCACATTCTTGAAATATCCAGAACCTCTTTTCAGCAACCGACAGATCTATCAAAGAACCCAGAAGTTCTTTTCCGTGCTAAGGAGCTCTCAGTGTCCAGAATCTCTTTTCAATGATCAGTTCTCGTAGACCCTAGAAACTCATCATTGCCCAAGAAACTCTCAGACTACGTAGAAATTCGTTGAGGAAACACACACACACCGACTCGGTGTGTGTGTGTGTGTGTGTGCCACCGACTCGGTGGCACAGTTGGTAGAGCGCTGAACTGGGAAGTAGAAGTGCCCCCAGTACCCAGTTCGAATCCTGCTCAGGGCCAAAATTATTTCGGTATCGCTGTGCCTCGGGTCGTTACTCTGACTCTCGTGGGCGGGGAGTTGGGTGTGTGTGTGTGTGCAAGGTCATAGCATTACCCATAGATCGGACCTACGAGCTCTGAGCTCTCTTCCGGGAGGGAAATAGATGTCGATCACGAGTCCAACACGTGATCCAAAGACCAAGTGAATACACACACACACAGCGACTCGTGGAGCAGTTGGTAGAGTCCCCCGACTGTCACTACGGCGGTTCGGGTTCGAATCCTGCCATGGGCTGAAATAATTTCAGTATCACTGCGCTTCGAGTCGTTACTCAAACTCTCGTGGGCGGGGAGCTGGGTGTGTGTGTGCGTTTAAGGTCATAGCGTTACCCATAGATCGGTCATGTATGAGCTCTCTTCCGGGAGGGAAATAGCTGTTGATCACGAGTTAAACACGTGATCCAAAGGCCAAAGTGAACACACACATACACACATAACTTTTCAGTGGCAAAAAGGTCGCAAAGCTACATGGATGGTTTATACTTTTCTCAATTTATCCTCTCTACGATCTCGTCTCCCCGTTTTTTTTAACTCTTGCGCAGTCTATCGTTTCTTCACTTCGTGTTCTACGCTACGTACCTTCAATTTTTTGCTGCCTCGTACTTATTCATTTTTCTTCCTTTTCCCGCTAACCTTTGGAACGATTTTATTCACACCCGAGGTGGAAAAAAATCTCATTTTAATCTTTCATAAGTTTGTGAATTTTCTCCAACCTAAAAGAATAAAATGAAATAAATAAAATAAAAAATCCAAAACATTTCCTCAAACCTATATTTTCCCCCGGTATCCTATATGTCTTGTAATCTGAACTTGATATACAGAGGCCTGGCCCACCCTTTTTTGTTGCATTTACCTAAACACGTCTTCTACTTTATCTTGTGCATTGGAGTCACTTCCTACAATCATTATGACACCATGCAGCGATGCATAGTTCCTCCATGATAAAATCCAACAAAAGAAGTTGATTTGTTGTTCATCCACTTTTTTAGGAAGTATATTTACCACGCCATCCGTCCACAATCTTCCTCCACATATCTCTCGTGCGTGCCTTTGGTCCGTAAGGGTGTAATTAAATTCCTCTCTCCCCTGCTAATGACACACCCAGTACCGTATTTTCCGGCTTAAAATGCGCATCGGGTTATAATGCGCACCCATGCACTTCGTTATCTCAGTACACAGATAGCGCGCACTGACGTATAACGCGCATGCCCGATCGCATTTGTCTATAACGCAGTTTTACCTCGGTATTTATATCATGTGAACGAGGTTACATGGAGAAGTATTTTTCATTGGCTAGAGCCACCGCTGGGAAATCTGTTGATTTGTCACTAAATTAAGTGTCTGTTTAGGCATCAATCAGGACACAACTAAGAAAAAGTTGGAACTACATGTACCGGTATATGACTCATGTTGTGTGTTGGTCCCTTATTACTTTGTAGCTTAAATAGTTTGTAGGAAATGTGATCTAAAAAAAAAAGTTTATTGAAAGTAAAATATACAAAAAAAATCGGGATTTTTACAGAAAATGTTCATTTTATATCTTGAGGAAATAATTCGTCTTTACCATTTTTTATTTAATACTGAAACAAACTACAGACTGTTTTGTTTTAGCTTTGAACCTGCAATGACAGTGGTGAAATAGGACAGTCTCTCATCGAGGTGACGTTTAGTTAATATAACTCCCGAAAGAGGGTGTTGTAGTCAGGTGTTTGACACGAGTTTATGAACGGCCGCAACGGAATTTGTACCATACCTACAGTGAAGCAACAAAGCCAACATAAAAATTCAAATTAGAATGCAGTGAACATTGGCAAATATCATGAATATTGATCATGTTTCATAGTGTTTTGGCCTATCTAATATAATATAAAAGATAAGTCTCCGCGGTCCAGGGTGGTTTCGTCGATTTTGTTAAAAACCTTCAAGTGCTCAGTCGGCTTGGCAATCTGCGGACACCTCCCTGTAAGCCCTCCGAAGGTGCAAGTCCTCCGAGGGTGCCAGTACTCCGAGGGTGCAAGTCCTCTGAGGGTGCAGGTCCTCCGAAGTTGTAAGCCCTTGGAGGCTTCAAGTCCTCCGAGGTCGTAAGTCCTATTAGGGTGCAAGTCCTCTGCAGTTGCAAGCCCTCAGCGAGGGTGCAAGTTCTCTGAAGTTGCTATCTGTGCCTTAAATATAACGCTCACATCAACGTTGAATGTTCAAATTCTATCAAAACTATCGCATACGTTACCAAGTACGTTAACAAAGGTTGCGACCGTATTCTGTTCACAAAATCAGGAGAAAACGATCAAATCGTCAACGAGGTCAAAAACTACCAAGAGGCGCGTTACGAATGAAGCGAATGAAGCTACTTGGAAGATATTCAAGTTCCCTATTCACAAAAGTCACCCTCCTGTCGTTTCACTAGATTTCCACCTTGAAGGGGAAAATGAAGTGTTCTACAACAAAGATGCATCAAAGGAAACCATCAATAATAAGGTCTCTAAAGATACCCAGAGACCCAACTAACGTCCTTTTTCAAATTATGTTCCCAAAACGAATTCGCTGCCAGTCTCTTTTACCATGAAGTACCAAACTTTTTCTTCTACGAAAAGAATAAGGGAAAATGGACGGAACGAAAGACCAGAACTTCTTCTTTAGGAAGGATCCGGGCTGTATCAAGTAAAACTGTTGAACTCTTCTATATGCGTCTACTTCTAACACATAAAAGAGGTCCTACATCTTTTACAGACTTTAGAACAGGTCAAGGGGTAACACATCCAACCTTTCGGGAAGCCGTAAAAGCTATGGGTCTCTTAAACGATGAAGAAACGTGGAAACAGACAATCATGGAGATCATTAATCACACAAACGACAGAAAACAGCTAAGATCAACGTATGCGAGTATGCTGGTGTTTTCTGACCTAGAGGATCAGTCAAATATCTGGGAAGAAACTAAAGATCTGTTTGCGAGTGATTTCCTCTATTTCAGAGGATTAACAGAGTACAATGACGAAATTTATCTGAACGCCTTAGACGATATACAAGAAAACGTTTTAAACTGTGGAGGTGGGAGAATAGTTCAATACGGTTTACCGCCTTCAAGAGACGGAGAAAAGACAACAAATGTCATCCGTAGAGAGAAATCGTACAACAAAGTTAGGCTAGCAGAAGAAGTTGAAGGTAAAAAGGTTCTCCTAAACGAGAAACAGCGGTTCTGCTACGAAACCGTGATGGCACGCGTAGAAGGGGGCAGACAATGGCTTTTTCCTAGACGCTCCTGGGGGTACAGGAAAGTCTTTCGTTCTAAACATTATACTGGATACAGTTCCTTCAACGGGAAAGATAGCATTGGCAGTCGCGTCTTCAGGTATCGCTGCAACAGTTTTACATGGAGGTAGAACGGCTCACAACATGTTCAAGATTCCACTAATGGAATACAATGAAGTACGTTCATGTGGTATCAAGAAGAACTGAGATGGCACGGTTATTAAGGATGACATCAGTTATAGTGTGGGATGAAGCTGTAATGGCCAACAGGAATACGATTGCAGCCCTAGATATTACGTTGAGAGATATACTGGAAGTCAACAGATTCATGGGAGGAATAGTTTTCGTTTGTGCTGGAGACTTTAGACAGATTCTCCCCGTTATCAGAGGAGGTGGTAAAAATGACGAACTCGAATACTGTATAAAGTCCAGTTACTTTTGGGATGATTTGATTAAGTTGGAACTAACAGAGAACGTGAGACTCAAAGCTAACGACCATGAAAACAGGAAATTCGCTAAAAAAAAACTGTTAGATTTGGGGGCCGGAGAAAGCGGCGACATTAAATTTCCTCCTAGATTCGGTGTGATTGTCAAGAATCGGGAAGAGTTGGTGGAGAAGGTTTACGACAACTTAAAGGATAAATTTTTGAACGTTTCTTATTTCGAGGAAAAAGCTATTATTTCACCTACCAATGATGACGTTGACTGTATTAATTCGATGGTATACGATAAGTCGGACAAACCAGAGAAGGTTTATAGGTGTGAAGATACTTCAGTTAATAACGATATGGACGTTCAGACATCCGTCTACAATTCTATGACGAGTCCTTCCCTTCCTCTTCACGAGTAAAGGTTAAAGATAGGTAGTATCATTATGGTTATCCGAAACATTTGTCCACCCAAGTTATGTAACGGGACCCGGGTTATGGTGACTAATTTACTGAAGAACATGTGTTACGTTATGACAATAAACAAGTCTCAGGGACAAACTTTTAACCGTTGTGGTCTTCTACTTGATTCAGCACAGTGCTTCGCACACGGCCAACTTTACGTGGCGTGCTCCCGGGTTACCAGTTCGAACTCTTTATTCGTGTTTACAGGATTGAGAAAAGAGGGAGACGAGTATGTAAATAAACCTGCGCGTAACTGTGTGTATAAAGAACTTTTCGTTGGGAAAAACTTTCAGAGTTCGATCAACGTACCAGAAACTGTTAACTATTTCCGATAACGATGACCTAAAAATAGCTGAAGAGGTACCACAACAAGGAATCTCTGTTATTCCAAAGACTGCCTATTCGATCACTGAAAAAGAAGCGGTAGCCATGATTATGCCTTTCGATTCTGAAGACGAGAACAGTGGAGACGAATCAGAAATTTTGGCCCTCAAGGAAGTAAGGGAAATGCGAGCTGAGCTTGAAAGGATCAGGGCAGGAAAAAGATACAGTGATGACGACGAAGACGACGATGACAAAGTTGAAAGTAATCCTCCATGGAAAAACTTTAAAAAAACATAAAATGTAATGATAATGTTAAGGATGAATAAAAATTAATATTATTTTCTCTTTTATTTGATACCAAAACATACCATTGAATAAACACTGGGCGGAGCCCAAAGGAGGCGCAAAGCGTCCCGCGAGCGAAGCGAGCAGCGCCGCAGGCCAAGTACCCACGGCGTAGCCGTGGACGGCGAAGCCGGGTGCTTGTTTAAACATAAAAAATAAGATTTGATAGATACCTACCTATATTAAATATTTATATACGGTAGCCCATGCTGGCGTATTCTTTCATGTCACCATGGCTGTTCTTCTTGTTCTCACGGAACGTCACGGAGAAGTGTGCCGTCCCGACTTTGTGACGGCCAACATCGTCACGTTGTTGTGAAAAAAAAATTCACACACAGCCGCAGAATTTCTATCATAGGCCGTAGATAAGGCGCACCACCGGATAACGCGCACCCCCCATTTTTAGGCCCTTCCAACGGAAAAAAGTCGCGCACTATACGCCGGAAAATACGGTATATCCGAAGGTGCATCTTCCACTCAGCCATCGATCTCATTCCTTGGTATTTCTTTTGTGATCATTCCATTTCTGATTTCCACATTCAGGTCATCGACGGTCATGCATTCTCCCACCTCCCACCTATGGAGCACCGTTGAGGTCCGTTTTCTTCAGTCAATACATTAGAAAAGTCAGTGACAACCGTACAGACCAAAAGTAAACAACATTGACTAGATCAGGGGTTCCCAAACGGTGGGTCATGACACTTTTGGTATTCAAGACCCACATTGATAAACATTGATAAAAAAATGAATTGTCGCTCTCTGCTGTGATTAATATTTCATTTTTTTTCTAAATAATATATCTGCTATACTGAAATTGGATACGTTTTCAGATGGCTTACAAAGGTGGAGGTTATGGAAGAAATCACGAACTGGGAAAGTTTTTTGAAACACTGGACTAGAGAGTAATCCTCACTCAAAGATTTTTTTATTACTTTAAACTTCTACTATATTTCCCTTTCTATCTATTCCTCTCCTTTACCATATCTACGACATCAACTTTACGTAACGATATTGTTCCCATGGACAGAAGCGCTGGATATCAGCGACGAGATACAAAACGACTCCTTCCCATGTGCCTATACCACTGCGTCGTCAAATGTGTGTGTGTGAGATTCACCATGGTCTTGTATCACGTGTAGGACTCGTGATCGACAGCTATTTCACTCCCGGAAGAGAGCTCAGAGATCATATATGACCTATCTATAGATATTGCTGACCTTACACAGACGCACACACACACATACCCAACTCCCCGCCCACGAGAGTTGGAGTAATGACTCGCAGCGCAGCTATACTGAAATTATTTCAGCCCTGGGCGGGATTCGAACCCGGACCGCCGTAGTGGCAGCCGGTAACTTTTCCACTGAGCCATCGAGTGTGTGTGTATGTGATTCACAATGGTCTTTGGATCACGTGTTGGACTCGTGATCAACAGCTATTTCCCTCCCGGAAGAGAGCTCAGAGCTCATATATGACCGATCTGTGGGTAATGCTGTGACCACGCACACACACACACACACACAACTACCCGCCCACGAGAGTTGGAGTAACGACTTGCAACGCAGTGATACTGAAATTATTTCAGCCCTGGGGGGATTTGTACATGGACCGCCATAGAGGCAACCAGGAACTCTACCACTGAGCCATCGAGTGTGTGTGTGCGTGTACTTTATTGTAGTATACAGGGAAATACCTACGCTCATGGGCACGGTACTTCCTCTTGTCTTCCTATTATCATCACAATAGTCTGTGCGTCCCAAGGAGTCCGCCAAGGCCGCGGACCGCGCCGTGATTCACCACTATCTACAGTATTTTGCCAAATCAACCCAAGCATAATAAAGGAGACTGCAAGAGACCATAAGGCCTACACTAGGCAGCTCCGTATCCATCACCACCTGTCATCCCCATCCATAAAGTTGTCTAATCGTTTTTTAAAACAACTGATAGTTTCAGTGCTTACTACATGGTTACTAAGTTTATTCCATTCATCGACCACCCTATTAGTAAACCAATTCTTGCCTATTTCCTTCTTATTATTACTACTACTAATACTACTACATGTAATACTTCTACTTATGCTACTAATAATGCTATTACAATTATAATTAGTATTACTTCTTATACTACTACTACATATTACCAAACGACTTTTATTTTGTTACTTTTGGTATTACAACTATTACTATTACTACTACTATCACGATAACTATTACTACTACTACCACTTTTACTACCATTACTACTGCTTATACTACTACTACACATTACTAAACTACTTTTATTTTGTTACTTTTGGTATTACAACTATTACTATTACTGTTACTACTATTATCACGATAACTATTACTACTACTTCCACTTTTACCACTACTACTACTACTACTACCTTCATCCTTGGCTCCTTTCTCGCCAATGACTGGTCGATTACTCCTTTACATTTTGTATTATTTTACTTTAATGAATTCGAATAGAAAAGCTCATTTATCCTACTTTCCACCACAGTATGCTGACACTACTGCTGCTGATGATGATTTTACTACTACTACTACTACTGTTATTCTTTATTACAATATAAATCTGTGTCATGAGCATGATTCTGCCCGAGAGTGACTCTGCCCTGCGGAAGACCAAGGAAGTTGGGCGCAGAAGATTTCCGTTCGTAGGGAGCGTCCCCTCCAGGGGGTAAGTCGCCGATGAAGAGCGTCCCGAAGAACAAGAAGAAGAATGGCTTGGGCAGCCATGAAGGGACCGGCGCACCCCGACTTCGACTCTGAGGGCAAGAGTCTAGTCCCTCTTCGACGACATGGCTTGGGCAGCCATCGAAGGAACTAACGCTACCCGTGGCTGACTCCAGGAACAGGAGTCAAAGTCCCTTGAGGAAGACATGGCTTGGGCTGCCATGAAAGGGACATAGAGCCACTTAGAGCCTGGGATTTTTGAAAGCGGGCTTATGAAAATGGGCTATAATAAGAAAAAATTGGGCTTTTTCGCATTGGGCTTACATCAGACGGGCTTAAACCTATGCGACATGGTCGCTGAAGAAAGCCTCTGAGCTTTGAAAATATCTTTAATGGCTTTTTTTGAAAGAGCTATGTGAAATCAACGGATCTTCATCACTTGGGCTATAAATAGTAGTTGCAGGCTAGCAAGAGTCGTAAGTCAACAAATGGACTTATGAAAATGGGCTATAAAAAGAAAATGTTGGGCTTTTTCTCATTGGGCTTACATCAAACGGGCTCAAACCTATGCGACATGGTCGCTGAAGAAAGCCTCAGGGCTTTGAAAATATCTTTATGGGCTTTTTTTTTTAAAGGGCTGTGTGAAATCGATGGATCTTCATCACTTGGGATGAAAATAGTAGTTGCAGGACAGCAAGAGCCTTAAGTCAACAAATTGACTGAAATTGTTTGGGCTTCATAGGGGCTAGCCCTCAGCTGAATAAAATAGTTTGATTCTACATTGGAAAAAACACCTTGAATGATATTAGTTCAGTGAGTTTGTTAAGATCATTTATCATTTTGCAAAAGGTAAACTTCTTAGTTGTATAGAATCACTTGGTATGAAGCAGAAGATCATAAACATACATCAACAATCATGTCTCGATAGTTTGTTTCTTCCTAACTGAGGCTTATGGTCTGCAGTGATGTTATTTTTATCAATATCCTTGTGACCCGACACTACTTCGGCATCGAGGTGATTAATGTCATAACTTGTGACACAAAACCAACAAGTCACAGCGACCCCCAAATGAAAATTTTCTTGCGAACGCCAGTCGATTTTACCATACACAAAAAAAAAAAAAAAAAAAAAAAAAAAAAAAAAAAAAAAAAAAAAAAAAAAAAAAAAAAAAAAAAAAAAAAAAAAAAAAAAAAAAAATTGGGATAAATTTTCACTTCTCAGGCTCCATTCAATTCAACAGCCTTATTGCATTGGATTTCGTCAGTTTGAACAATATGCTTGTATATATGATTAGTACAAATGTGAGTGGAGAATGGTTGTATATGGATGATGTTGTGACTGCATGAGGAGGAATGGGCGGGGAAGTGGGGGGTGGGGTAGTATGTGTGAGTAAATTTTGACGCAGCCCGAAGGGATTTCTCCCCGTCCTCGCCTTATATGCAAAGGGGGACGGAGAGGGGGGGTCGCCGATTAAATGAAGCGGCCTCGCTGTGGATGTACTGTGTCTTGCGCCACTGCTTCTGAGCCAGGGCGGTGGGCAGGGTGCAGGGATGACCCGTCATCCAGGAGGTGCTCAGATGAGAGGAAGGGTGGGAGGGGTGTGGAGTGTATTTAGGGATGAAATGGGTGGGAGTGTTTTTATGCCTTTCCCTTTTTGGCTACCTCCCTTGGAAGGGGGAAAAAGCCTTGGTATATGTATATGTATGTACAAATGTGCAAAAGTACAAATGTACAAAATTTCAAAATGTACAAAATGTAAAAAATGTACAAGCGTACAAAACTAAAGCTATATATACAAAATTTACAAAAGTAAAGCTATATAAAAAAAAAAAAAAATGCCTCACTCACTAAGTCTCCTCGAAGAGTTCCATCCCGAAGTACCAGAAGCTCTTTTCAGCGACCAGAACCTCTTGAGAAAACAAGAACCTTTCTTTTGTTGCCAAGAAGTTCACAAAGTGCCCAGAAACATATTCCAGCGCTACTTTTGCACCGAATACTGGAAGTGCCCAGACACTATCGAAGTACAAAGGAACTCTTTTCTGGACCCAGAGCTCTTGAAGAACCTAGAGTGACCAAGCTTTCTTTTCAATGCCCTTTCAAAAAAAAAAAAAAAAAAAAAAAAAAAAAAAAAAAAAAAAAAAAAAAAAAAAAAAAAAAAAAAATCAGTGACCAGAAGCTTTCGAAGAATGAAGAAACACTTCTTAGCCAACAAACCCCCCCCCCCCAAAAAAAAAATCCAGTGACCAGAAGCTTTCGAAGAATCAAGAAACACTCCATAGCCAGTAAACCCTATAAATGCTATTTTTTCCAGCGCCCTCTTTTCGTGGAACACTCGAAGTGCCTAGGCACTTTGAAAGAACACAGAAACTATTCTCGGTGCCCAGGAGGACCAGAAGAGCCCAGAACCTTTCGGAAAGCCCAAACGCTATCTTTAGTCCCCTTTTCACATTTTTGAAATGTCCAAAATCTCTTTTCAGCAACCGACAGATCTATCGAAGAACCCAGAAGTTATTTTCCTTGCTAAAGAGCTCTCAAAGTGTCCAGAAACTACTCTTTTCAAAAATTAGTTCTCGTAGACCCTAGAAACTCTTATCATTGCACAAGAAACTCTCAAAATGCGAAGGAACCTCGTTCAGGTAACACACACACACACACGCGCGCACACACACACACACACACGAGTCGAACACGTGATCCAAAAGACCAAGTGAATACACACACACACTCACACGCATACGCACACACACACACACACAATCACGCACACACACACACATAATTTTTCAGTGGCAAGAAGGTTCAAAAGCTACATGATTCGTTTATACTTTTTTCAATTTCTTCTGTTTATGATCTCGTCTCCATATAATCTAACTCTTGCGCAGTCTCTTGTTTCTTCACTTCTCCGTTTTCTATGCTGCATACCTTCAATTTTTTGCTGCCTCGTACTTCTTCGTTTTTCTTCCTTTTCCCGCTAACTTTTGGAATAATTTCTTTTACACTCAAAGTGGAAGAAAATATAATTTTGCTCTTTCGTGAGCTTATGAATTTTCTTCAACCTTTAAAAAAAAAAAAAAAAAATCTCCAAAGCACTTCCTCAAACGTGCATCTTTTTCTAGTATCCTATCTGCTTTGTGACCTGAACTGGATATACAGAAGCTTGACCCACCATTTTTGTTGCATTTACGTCTTCTACTTTATCTTGTGCATTGGAGTCACTTCCTGCAATCGTTGTGACACAATGCAGCGATGCATAGTTCCTCCATGATAGAACCCAACAAGAGAAGTTGATTTACCACTCACCCACTTCTTTAGGAAGCATGTGGACCACGCCATCCGTCCACAATCTCCCTCCACATATCTCTCTTGCGTGCCTCTGGTCCGTAAAGGTGTAATTAAATTCCTCTATCCCCTGCTAATGACACACCGAGTATATCCAAAGATATATCTTCCACTCAGCCATCCATCTAATTCCTTGGTATATCTTTCGATATCATTCCATTTCTGATTTCCACATTCACGTCGTCGACGGTCATGCATTCTCACACCTCCCACATATGGAGCACCGTTGACATCCGTTTTCTGGAGTCATTTCATTAGAAAATTCAATGACAACCGTACAGACCAAAGGTAAGCAACATTGACTAGAACAGGGGTTCCCAAACGGTGGGTCATGAGTTTTTTGGGGGGTCATGATCCACATTGATAAACATTAATGAAAAATTAATATTGCTCTCTGCGGTGATTAATCTTTCAATTTTTTAGAATAATGTATCTACCATATTGGAAATGGGTACATTTCCAGAAGGCATACAAAGGGGGGGCGGTGATAGAAGGAGTCACAATTTGGATTTTTTTTTAAATACTAGAGAGTAATCTTCACTCAAAGGAGATTTGTTATCATTTCAAATTTCTACTATATTCCCTTTCTGGCCCCTCCTCTCCTTTACCATATCTACAAAACCATCTTCATCTCATGATATTGTTCCCATGGACAGAAGCGCTGGATATCAACGACGAGATACGAAATGACTCATTCTTCCCATGTGCCTATACCACTGCGCCGTCAAATGTGTGTGTTTGTGTGTATTTACCTAGTTGTATTTACCTAGTTGTATTTTACGGGAAGGGGAGCTATGCTCGTGAGGTCCCGTCTTCATATCTCATTTTATCTAAACTATTTTTAAATTCATGTATTGTTTTTGCACACACCACTTTCTCATCTAACTTGTTCCAACTGTCTATTGCTCTGTGAGGAAAGCTGTTCTTTTTCAAATCTCTTCTATAGTTGTCTTTTTTTATTTTCTTTCCGTGTCCTCTTGTATTTCTGTCATCCCATTTTATCAGATTCTCTCTATCAGTAATTTCTATGCCTTTCATGATTCTGTAAATAGCTATCAAATCTCCTCTCTCTCTTCTTTGCTCTAGTGTCTGTAGTTTAAGTTTTTGTAGTCTCTCTTCATATGATAGTTTTGAGAGTGTTGGTGCCAGTTTAGTAATTGCTCTTTGTATTCTTTCAAGTTTTTTTATACATTTTTTTGTACTTGGTGACCATATCGTTGCTGCATATTCCAATCTTGGTCTTATCAGGGTGACTAGGATTTTCCTCACCATTTCTTCATCCAGGTATGTAAATGCCACTTTGATTGTTCTTATTAAATTATAAGTTTCTCCAAAAATCTTATTTATATGTTTCTCAGGTGACATATTATTCATAACAATGACTCCCAGGTCTCTCTCATTTTCTACTCTTTTTATTCCTTCTTCTCCCAAATTATATGATCCTGTTATTCTGTTTTTGCTTTTTCCAAATTCCATTATACTACACTTTTTTGTATTGAACTCCATCTCCCACTTCCTACTCCATTCTTGTACTTTATTTAGATCTCTCTGTAGTGATTCACAATCTTCTTCAGTTTTCACTCTTTTCAGTAATTTTGCATCATCTGCAAAGAAGCTCATATAGCTTTCAATTCCTTCATCCATATCATTAATATATATAGCAAACATTATTGGGGCCAGAACTGTTCCCTGCGGGACACCGCTTATTACTTCATTCCATTTTGAGTGCTGATCTCTTATCACTACTCGCATTTTTCTTTCTTGCAAAAAGTCTTCCATCCAATTTAGCAATTTACCTTGTATTCCTCCTTCATATTCTAATTTCTTAAGCAACTTCTTATGTGGTACTTTGTCAAAAGCTTTTTTTAGGTCTAGAAATGCACAATCAGCCCATCCATCTCTTTCTTGTATTATATCTATTAGCCTTGAATAGAAACATATTAAATTGGTGACGCATGATCGTCCTTGTCTGAATCCAAATTGCCTTGGATTTAGTACGTTGTTTTTTTCCAAGTATTTTACCCATCTACTTTTGATAATTCTTTCACATATTTTTGCTATTGTACTTGTTAGAGAGACTGGTCTATAGTTGGTAGGTTCTTCTTTATTTCCTCCTTTATATATAGGTACTATATTTGCTTTTTTCCAATCTTCTGGAACTTTTCCTTCTTTTAAGGAACTGCTTATTATGCTATGTATTTTGTCTGCCAGTTCATTCCTACATTCTTTCAGAATCCAGTTTGCTATTTCATCTGGCCCATGCGATTTTCTGACATCAAAATTACCCAAGTGTGTCAATATTTCATTCTTCGTTACTTCTATTTCTTCCATAGGGGGGACTTTTTCCTTCCACTCAATCTCTTCAGGTTGTATATTTTCCCTTGTAAACACTGATTTAAAATGTTTGTTCATAATTTCTGCCATTTCCATTTCCTCAGTGTATTCAACTCCCCCTTGTCTTAATTTCTCCAAGTCTTGTTTGTTTTTCAGTTTATTGTTTACAAATCTGTAGAATAGTTTTGGTTGATCTTTACACTTTTCTATAACATCTTTTTCATATTTTCTTTTTTCCTCTCTGCACTTTTGTACATATTCATTTCTATAACCAGTATATATTTTCCATTTTTCAGGTCTTCTGTCTTTTTTCCATCCGGTCCAGGCTTTGTCTCTTTTGTCTTTTAACTCCCTACAACTTTTGTTGTACCAGCATTTTACATATTCTTTTTCTTGTTTTTGTCTTGGGACATACTTTTCCACTCCTTCTTTGTAAATTTTTGTCAAAATATTCCATTTCTCTTCCACTGATGTTTCTTCTTTGTATATTTCTTCCCAGTTTTCTTGTTGGAAGAATTCTCTTATTTTATCAAAGTTTGTTTTTTCATACATCATTCTTCCTTTTCTATATTGTTCATTTCTTTTCATATATTTTTCTTCATTAAGTTCCAGTTCAATCAATATGTGGTCACTTTTACCTATTGGTGTTTTATATTCAATCTTGTCCACTATTCTAGGTTCAGATGTAATTATTAAGTCTAGCCTCGATGGTTCTTCTTCATTTCTATACCTAGTGTTCTCTTGTATCCATTGTGTCATTGAATGGTCAGTAATCATCTCAAGTAGAGCATTTCCCCATGAGTCATCACCACTCTTTACTGTCATTTCTTCCCAGCAGATTTCTTTGCAATTAAAGTCGCCCATCATAACTATTCTTCCTCCGTCTTCCATTATTTTAGTTAATGCTATCTTTGTGTCCTCTAACATACTTTTATGTTCATTCTCCTCCCATGAGGCTGTTTTCGGAGGCACATAGTTGATCACAAATTTTCTGCTCTTCTTATCTCGGTCTTCCACTTCTATCATAATCATCTCTACTGTATTCTTTCCATATATGACACCTTTCACGTTTATATCCTTCTTTGTCAGGAACATAACTCCACCCCCTTGTTTTTTCTCTCTGTTTCTAATCCAATAATTGTATGTATCATGTCCTACACTGTTGGGTGGTAGTGGGCCTTTTAATTTTGTTTCTACAATTCCCATTATGTCCGGTTCTTTTTCTTTCAAATAATCATTCAGTTCATTCAATCCTGTTATCAATCCATCTATATTTGTGTAAGACACTCTTAGTTTTCTGCCACTTCCATTGTGTTCTCTGTTTCCCTTATGTTTTTCTTTAGTATGTCGAACTGCTTTATTTTCATGTTCACTACTCTCCAATAGAATCTCTCTTTCTCTGACTCCGTTCTTTCCTCGTTTTTTGCCTTAGCTTCAATTCTTTTCTGCTTTTCTGCCTCTCTTTCCTCCTTATTCATTTCCCTTTTTATCCATACCTTTTTATATTGATCATTTGTTGCTAGTTTCCCTGTCTTGGATAGAATTTTCTCTGCCGTTGTTTGTGACCTGAATTTAATCTTAATTGGTCTGGTCTTATCTGTACTATATTTTCCGAGTCTGAATTTTTCCTCAATTTCCTTTATAATTTCTGGTTCATCTTCCTGGACTAATTTTAATAAACTGCTTACCCTTTCATTTTCCTCCTTGATTCTTGCGGTTCTATCTGGGTTATGTTTCTCTTCCATTCCTAATATAATTATACATTTCTTTTTGTCAGCTAATTCTCTTACTATATTCTCCTTCTGTCTCATCACTTTAATAACTGAGTCTTCATTATGTTCTTTCAATTGCTGTTTGACTATGTCAGTGAATGAAACCTTATTCCCTTCTTGAGTTATTCTCCAATTTTTAGCTTCTGTAGCTATTTTCTCACTGTTTTCATTACTATTCTTCTTCAATTTCTCATTCTCCTCCTTTACATTTCCTAACTGTCTTTTTAGGTCCTCTACTTCTTCAGTTAAGTTTCTGTTAGCCTTCTCTAGTTGTTCCAATCTTTCAATTCTTTGGAGAATGGAGCCTACCTTACCTAACTTACGTTCCAAGTCCTCGATCACCTTATCAACTCTCTCCTCTAGTCTTATCAGTCTGGGGGGGGTTGTGTCCCCCCCACCCTCTTTAAATCCCTGGAACATATTCTCGTCACTTTCTACTGTATTTCTCCTCTCTATACTTCTAATCTTTACATTTTTATTTGCCATTTCGTCATCCGGTGGTCGTTTCATGTTGACCTTCCGCCCGTCTGCCTGGGCCAAGTCCTCCACATCCTCATTACCTTCCATTTCCCCAGTAATCCCTCCCCCTCTCCTCTTTCCTTACTTTCCCACTACCTCACGAGCCATTCCCCCCCCCTGCAAATACAAAAAGGCACTTCTCTTTGCGTTGGTATCCTCAATCTGCACTTTTCTTCAGAGCGTTCGTCAAGCCGTCCGTTCGTTGAAAGTGTGTGTGTGTGTATTTACCTAGTTGTATTTACCTAGTTGTATTTTACGGGAAGGGGAGCTATGCTCGTGAGGTCCCGTCTTCATATCTCATTTTATCTAAACTATTTTTAAATTCATGTATTGTTTTTGCACACACCACTTTCTCATCTAACTTGTTCCAACTGTCTATTGCTCTGTGAGGAAAGCTGTTCTTTTTCAAATCTCTTCTATAGTTGTCTTTTTTTATTTTCTTTCCGTGTCCTCTTGTATTTCTGTCATCCCATTTTATCAGATTCTCTCTATCAGTAATTTCTATGCCTTTCATGATTCTGTAAATAGCTATCAAATCTCCTCTCTCTCTTCTTTGCTCTAGTGTCTGTAGTTTAAGTTTTTGTAGTCTCTCTTCATATGATAGTTTTGAGAGTGTTGGTGCCAGTTTAGTAATTGCTCTTTGTATTCTTTCAAGTTTTTTTATACATTTTTTTGTACTTGGTGACCATATCGTTGCTGCATATTCCAATCTTGGTCTTATCAGGGTGACTAGGATTTTCCTCACCATTTCTTCATCCAGGTATGTAAATGCCACTTTGATTGTTCTTATTAAATTATAAGTTTCTCCAAAAATCTTATTTATATGTTTCTCAGGTGACATATTATTCATAACAATGACTCCCAGGTCCCTCTCATTTTCTACTCTTTTTATTCCTTCTTCTCCCAAATTATATGATCCTGTTATTCTGTTTTTGCTTTTTCCAAATTCCATTATACTACACTTTTTTGTATTGAACTCCATCTCCCACTTCCTACTCCATTCTTGTACTTTATTTAGATCTCTCTGTAGTGATTCACAATCTTCTTCAGTTTTCACTCTTTTCAGTAATTTTGCATCATCTGCAAAGAAGCTCATATAGCTTTCAATTCCTTCATCCATATCATTAATATATATAGCAAACATTATTGGGGCCAGAACTGTTCCCTGCGGGACACCGCTTATTACTTCATTCCATTTTGAGTGCTGATCTCTTATCACTACTCGCATTTTTCTTTCTTGCAAAAAGTCTTCCATCCAATTTAGCAATTTACCTTGTATTCCTCCTTCATATTCTAATTTCTTAAGCAACTTCTTATGTGGTACTTTGTCAAAAGCTTTTTTTAGGTCTAGAAATGCACAATCAGCCCATCCATCTCTTTCTTGTATTATATCTATTAGCCTTGAATAGAAACATATTAAATTGGTGACGCATGATCGTCCTTGTCTGAATCCAAATTGCCTTGGATTTAGTACGTTGTTTTTTTCCAAGTATTTTACCCATCTACTTTTGATAATTCTTTCACATATTTTTGCTATTGTACTTGTTAGAGAGACTGGTCTATAGTTGGTAGGTTCTTCTTTATTTCCTCCTTTATATATAGGTACTATATTTGCTTTTTTCCAATCTTCTGGAACTTTTCCTTCTTTTAAGGAACTGCTTATTATGCTATGTATTTTGTCTGCCAGTTCATTCCTACATTCTTTCAGAATCCAGTTTGCTATTTCATCTGGCCCATGCGATTTTCTGACATCAAAATTACCCAAGTGTGTCAATATTTCATTCTTCGTTACTTCTATTTCTTCCATAGGGGGGACTTTTTCCTTCCACTCAATCTCTTCAGGTTGTATATTTTCCCTTGTAAACACTGATTTAAAATGTTTGTTCATAATTTCTGCCATTTCCATTTCCTCAGTGTATTCAACTCCCCCTTGTCTTAATTTCTCCAAGTCTTGTTTGTTTTTCAGTTTATTGTTTACAAATCTGTAGAATAGTTTTGGTTGATCTTTACACTTTTCTATAACATCTTTTTCATATTTTCTTTTTTCCTCTCTGCACTTTTGTACATATTCATTTCTATAACCAGTATATATTTTCCATTTTTCAGGTCTTCTGTCTTTTTTCCATCCGGTCCAGGCTTTGTCTCTTTTGTCTTTTAACTCCCTACAACTTTTGTTGTACCAGCATTTTACATATTCTTTTTCTTGTTTTTGTCTTGGGACATACTTTTCCACTCCTTCTTTGTAAATTTTTGTCAAAATATTCCATTTCTCTTCCACTGATGTTTCTTCTTTGTATATTTCTTCCCAGTTTTCTTGTTGGAAGAATTCTCTTATTTTATCAAAGTTTGTTTTTTCATACATCATTCTTCCTTTTCTATATTGTTCATTTCTTTTCATATATTTTTCTTCATTAAGTTCCAGTTCAATCAATATGTGGTCACTTTTACCTATTGGTGTTTTATATTCAATCTTGTCCACTATTCTAGGTTCAGATGTAATTATTAAGTCTAGCCTCGATGGTTCTTCTTCATTTCTATACCTAGTGTTCTCTTGTATCCATTGTGTCATTGAATGGTCAGTAATCATCTCAAGTAGAGCATTTCCCCATGAGTCATCACCACTCTTTACTGTCATTTCTTCCCAGCAGATTTCTTTGCAATTAAAGTCGCCCATCATAACTATTCTTCCTCCGTCTTCCATTATTTTAGTTAATGCTATCTTTGTGTCCTCTAACATACTTTTATGTTCATTCTCCTCCCATGAGGCTGTTTTCGGAGGCACATAGTTGATCACAAATTTTCTGCTCTTCTTATCTCGGTCTTCCACTTCTATCATAATCATCTCTACTGTATTCTTTCCATATATGACACCTTTCACGTTTATATCCTTCTTTGTCAGGAACATAACTCCACCCCCTTGTTTTTTCTCTCTGTTTCTAATCCAATAATTGTATGTATCATGTCCTACACTGTTGGGTGGTAGTGGGCCTTTTAATTTTGTTTCTACAATTCCCATTATGTCCGGTTCTTTTTCTTTCAAATAATCATTCAGTTCATTCAATCCTGTTATCAATCCATCTATATTTGTGTAAGACACTCTTAGTTTTCTGCCACTTCCATTGTGTTCTCTGTTTCCCTTATGTTTTTCTTTAGTATGTCGAACTGCTTTATTTTCATGTTCACTACTCTCCAATAGAATCTCTCTTTCTCTGACTCCGTTCTTTCCTCGTTTTTTGCCTTAGCTTCAATTCTTTTCTGCTTTTCTGCCTCTCTTTCCTCCTTATTCATTTCCCTTTTTATCCATACCTTTTTATATTGATCATTTGTTGCTAGTTTCCCTGTCTTGGATAGAATTTTCTCTGCCGTTGTTTGTGACCTGAATTTAATCTTAATTGGTCTGGTCTTATCTGTACTATATTTTCCGAGTCTGAATTTTTCCTCAATTTCCTTTATAATTTCTGGTTCATCTTCCTGGACTAATTTTAATAAACTGCTTACCCTTTCATTTTCCTCCTTGATTCTTGCGGTTCTATCTGGGTTATGTTTCTCTTCCATTCCTAATATAATTATACATTTCTTTTTGTCAGCTAATTCTCTTACTATATTCTCCTTCTGTCTCATCACTTTAATAACTGAGTCTTCATTATGTTCTTTCAATTGCTGTTTGACTATGTCAGTGAATGAAACCTTATTCCCTTCTTGAGTTATTCTCCAATTTTTAGCTTCTGTAGCTATTTTCTCACTGTTTTCATTACTATTCTTCTTCAATTTCTCATTCTCCTCCTTTACATTTCCTAACTGTCTTTTTAGGTCCTCTACTTCTTCAGTTAAGTTTCTGTTAGCCTTCTCTAGTTGTTCCAATCTTTCAATTCTTTGGAGAATGGAGCCTACCTTACCTAACTTACGTTCCAAGTCCTCGATCACCTTATCAACTCTCTCCTCTAGTCTTATCAGTCTGGGGGGGGTTGTGTCCCCCCCACCCTCTTTAAATCCCTGGAACATATTCTCGTCACTTTCTACTGTATTTCTCCTCTCTATACTTCTAATCTTTACATTTTTATTTGCCATTTCGTCATCCGGTGGTCGTTTCATGTTGACCTTCCGCCCGTCTGCCTGGGCCAAGTCCTCCACATCCTCATTACCTTCCATTTCCCCAGTAATCCCTCCCCCTCTCCTCTTTCCTTACTTTCCCACTACCTCACGAGCCATTCCCCCCCCCTGCAAATACAAAAAGGCACTTCTCTTTGCGTTGGTATCCTCAATCTGCACTTTTCTTCAGAGCGTTCGTCAAGCCGTCCGTTCGTTGAAAGTGTGTGTGTGTGTGTGTGTGTGTGTGTGTGTGTGTGTGTGCGTGCGTGTGCGTGTACCTGCACCTGCATGTACTCTCTCTCTCTCTCTCTCTCTTTCTCTCTCTCGCTGCATTATGGAGTTAGTTCTGCTGTAATTACTTTCTGACTCGGTCTCTCCCTACCTCCTTCCTTTGCTCCCCCCTTCTCTGTCTCCCTCCCTCCCTCCCTCCCTCTCTCTCTCTTCCTCTATCTCTCTCTCTCTTCCTCTATCTCTCTATCTACCTATCCATTTATCTCTCTATCTCTGTCTCTTTCTCTCTCTAACTTTCTATTTCTCTCTCTTACTCTGTCGTGGGCTTTTCTCTGTTTTCCTTTTTCTTTGTCTGTCTCCCCTTCTGTGTCTGTCTGTCTATTGGTCTGTCGATTTGCCGTTCTATTGATCCCTCTTTCTGTCTGTCTGTCAGTCTCTGCATGTCTGTCTAGTTGTTTAACTGCGTGTCCGTCTATCTGGGTACCTGTCCATCTGTCTATGTGTCCATCTTTTTATATAATTGCCTGTCGGTCTCTCTATCTGTCAATTTGTTTGTCAGTTTGTCTGCAAGCCTCTTTTTCTCTCTTTCTATATGTCTGTCTACTGCCTATCTTTCTGTCTCTGTTTGTCTGTCTGGTTATATATGCGTTTGTCTCTGTCTGTCTGTCTCATTCTCTCTGTCCATTTGCCACTGTCCATTTCTCTGTCTCTCTGTTTCTGACCCATTTGTTGTTTGTACAATTATGACTTTGTCATTGTGTTATGATACCGTTGTTTGCATTTTATGATTTCTTTGACTTTTGTTTTATTGTTTACTTAATGTAATCTTCTCCTTCCTTCTTCTTTACCTCTCCTCCACGCCCTCCACTTGTTCCTTTTCTCGAACATTTGTCTATCTTTTTAGATTTTCGATCAAAATTTGAATGACTACCTCTATGCATTTTTTATTTATTTACCTATGCGTTTATTTATTTATTTTTTATTTAGTATTATTTATATTATTATATTTTTATATATTTATTTATCTTATCTATTATTATTTATATTATTATATTTTTATTTATTTATTTATCATTATTATATTTTTCTTTCGCATTCGACCTAGTTATGGACCAAAAAGGTCTCCTGTCGGGATGTTCAGCCTTTGTAATCCTTTGTAAATATTTCCAAGGACCTTAGTTATCCAGTAACCGGTTGGAGACGAATTCCTCTCAAAAATGATTAGTGATCACATATATTTCACCCTTTCTGTTTTGCTTCTTTATCCTTAAATCTAACTTTTTCTCAATTCATGACACGAACTAACTCTTCGTAGCAATATTTCACCCAGGGAGAGAGGCGTTGAGTTATTGCCAACCAAATACTCCTCCTCCTCTTCCTCTTCCTCCTGCTCTTCCTCCTCCTCCTACTCCTCTTCCTCCTCCTTTTCCTCCTTCTTCTCCTCCTCTTCCTTCTCTTGCTGCTCCTCTCCCTCCTCCTCCTCCTTCTCCTCCCCCTCTGCATCCTCCTCTTCCTCCTCCTCTTCCCCGTCCTCCTCCTCCCCCTCCTCTACTCCTCTCCTTTTCTCCGAAAGCCACTCCATCTGACCTCGTGGCCCTCCACAAACCTCCTCCAATCCTCCAGTTTGACTAATCCGGGCCCTAACACCATTCTTCACTCCCAATCACACAATCGTGGGGCCCAATACTATTCGAATCCGTGATTGTGCGAGCCTCTTTCATCCAATCCAAGGCACAATTCCAGCCTGACAATCAATCCCACAACTCTACCCATACGACCAAATCATTTCTCCAATCTTCTCTCTCCCAACATCTCTCTCTCTCTGTCTGTCTGTCTGTCTCTCTCTCTTTATCTGCCTGTCTGTCCATCTGTCTGTCTGTCTCTCTCTCTCCCTCTCTCTCTCTCTCCCCTCTCTCTCTCTCTCTCCCTCCCTCTCTCTCTCACATACACACACACACACACACACACACACACACACACACTTTCAACGAACGGACGGCTTGACGAACGCTCTGAAGAAAAGTGCAGATTGTGGATACCAACGCAAAGAGAAGTGCCTTTTTGTATTTGCAGGGGGGGGGGAAATTGCTCGTGAGGCAGTAGGTAAGTAGGAAAAGAGGAGAAGGGGAGGGATTGCTGGGGAAATGGAAGGAAATGAGGATGTGGAGGACTTGGCCCAGGCAGACGGGCGTAAGGTCAACATGAAACGACCACCGGATGACGAAATGGCAAATAAAAATGTAAAGATTAGAAGTATAGAGAGGAGAAATACAGTAGAAAGTGACGAGAATATGTTCCAGGGATTTAAAGAGGGTGGGGGGGACACAACCCCCCCCCCGACTGATAAGACTAGAGGAGAGAGTTGATAAGGTGATCGAGGACTTGGAACGTAAGTTAGGTAAGGTAGACTCTATCTTCCAGAGAATTGAAAGATTGGAACAACTAGAGAAGGCTAACAGAAACTTAACTGAAGAAGTAGAGGACCTAAAAAGACAGTTAGGAAATGTAAAGGAGGAGAATGAGAAATTGAAGAAGAATAGTAATGAAAACAGTGAGAAAATAGCTACAGAAGCTAAAAATTGGAGAATAACTCAAGAAGGGAATAAGGTTTCATTCACTGACATAGTCAAACAGCAATTGAAAGAACATAATGAAGACTCAGTTATTAAAGTGATGAGACAGAAGGAGAATATAGTAAGAGAATTAGCTGACAAAAAGAAATGTATAATTATATTAGGAATGGAAGAGAAACATAACCCAGATAGAACCGCAAGAATCAAGGAGGAAAATGAAAGGGTAAGCAGTTTATTAAAATTAGTCCAGGAAGATGAACCAGAAATTATAAAGGAAATTGAGGAAAAATTCAGACTCGGAAAATTTAGTACAGATAAGACCAGACCAATTAAGATTAAATTCAGGTCACAAACAACGGCAGAGAAAATTCTATCCAAGACAGGGAAACTAGCAACAAATGATCAATATAAAAAGGTATGGATAAAAAGAGAAATGAATAAGGAGGAAAGAGAGGCAGAAAAGCAGAAAAGAATTGAAGCTAAGGCAAAAAACGAGGAAAGAACGGAGTCAGAGAAAGAGAGATTCTATTGGAGAGTAGTGAACATGAAAATAAAGCAGTTCGACATACTAAAGAAAAACATAAGGGAAACAGAGAACACAATGGAAGTGGCAGAAAACTAAGAGTGTCTTACACAAATATAGATGGATTGATAACAGGATTGAATGAACTGAATGATTATTTGAAAGAAAAAGAACCGGACATAATGGGAATTGTAGAAACAAAATTAAAAGGCCCACTACCACCCAACAGTGTAGGACATGATACATACAATTATTGGATTAGAAACAGAGAGAAAAAACAAGGGGGTGGAGTTATGTTCCTGACAAAGAAGGATATAAACGTGAAAGGTGTCATATATGGAAAGAATACAGTAGAGATGATTATGATAGAAGTGGAAGACCGAGATAAGAAGAGCAGAAAATTTGTGATCAATTATGTGCCTCCGAAAACAGCCTCATGGGAGGAGAGTGAACATAAAAGTATGTTAGAGGACACAAAGATAGCATTAACTAAAATAATGGAAGACGGAGGAAGAATAGTTATGATGGGCGACTTTAATTGCAAAGAAATCTGCTGGGAAGAAATGACAGTAAAGAGTGGTGATGACTCATGGGGAAATGCTCTACTTGAGATGATTACTGACCATTCAATGACACAATGGATACAAGAGAACACTAGGTATAGAAATGAAGAAGAACCATCGAGGCTAGACTTAATAATTACATCTGAACCTAGAATAGTGGACAAGATTGAATATAAAACACCAATAGGTAAAAGTGACCACATATTGATTGAACTGGAACTTAATGAAGAAAAATATATGAAAAGAAATGAACAATATAGAAAAGGAAGAATGATGTATGAAAAAACAAACTTTGATAAAATAAGAGAATTCTTCCAACAAGAAAACTGGGAAGAAATATACAAAGAAGAAACATCAGTGGAAGAGAAATGGAATATTTTGACAAAAATTTACAAAGAAGGAGTGGAAAAGTATGTCCCAAGACAAAAACAAGAAAAAGAATATGTAAAATGCTGGTACAACAAAAGTTGTAGGGAGTTAAAAGACAAAAGAGACAAAGCCTGGACCGGATGGAAAAAAGACAGAAGACCTGAAAAATGGAAAATATATACTGGTTATAGAAATGAATATGTACAAAAGTGCAGAGAGGAAAAAAGAAAATATGAAAAAGATGTTATAGAAAAGTGTAAAGATCAACCAAAACTATTCTACAGATTTGTAAACAATAAACTGAAAAACAAACAAGACTTGGAGAAATTAAGACAAGGAGGAGTTGAATACACTGAGGAAATGGAAATGGCAGAAATTATGAACAAACATTTTAAATCAGTGTTTACAAGGGAAAATATACAACCTGAAGAGATTGAGTGGAAGGAAAAAGTCCCCCCTATGGAAGAAATAGAAGTAACGAAGAATGAAATATTGACACACTTGGGTAATTTTGATGTCAGAAAATCGCATGGGCCAGATGAAATAGCAAACTGGATTCTGAAAGAATGTAGGAATGAACTGGCAGACAAAATACATAGCATAATAAGCAGTTCCTTAAAAGAAGGAAAAGTTCCAGAAGATTGGAAAAAAGCAAATATAGTACCTATATATAAAGGAGGAAATAAAGAAGAACCTACCAACTATAGACCAGTCTCTCTAACAAGTACAATAGCAAAAATATGTGAAAGAATTATCAAAAGTAGATGGGTAAAATACTTGGAAAAAAACAACGTACTAAATCCAAGGCAATTTGGATTCAGACAAGGACGATCATGCGTCACCAATTTAATATGTTTCTATTCAAGACTAATAGATATAATACAAGAAAGAGATGGATGGGCTGATTGTGCATTTCTAGACCTAAAAAAAGCTTTTGACAAAGTACCACATAAGAAGTTGCTTAAGAAATTAGAATATGAAGGAGGAATACAAGGTAAATTGCTAAATTGGATGGCAGACTTTTTGCAAGAAAGAAAAATGAGAGTAGTGATAAGAGATCAGCACTCAAAATGGAATGAAGTAATAAGCGGTGTCCCGCAGGGAACAGTTCTGGCCCCAATAATGTTTGCTATATATATTAATGATATGGATGAAGGAATTGAAAGCTATATGAGCTTCTTTGCAGATGATGCAAAATTACTGAAAAGAGTGAAAACTGAAGAGGATTGTGAATCACTACAGAGAGATCTAAATAAAGTACAAGAATGGAGTAGGAAGTGGGAGATGGAGTTCAATACAAAAAAGTGTAGTATAATGGAATTTGGAAAAAGCAAAAACAGAATAACAGGATCATATAATTTGGGAGAAGAAGGAATAAAAAGAGTAGAAAATGAGAGGGACCTGGGAGTCATTGTTATGAATAATATGTCACCTGAGAAACATATAAATAAGATTTTTGGAGAAACTTATAATTTAATAAGAACAATCAAAGTGGCATTTACATACCTGGATGAAGAAATGGTGAGGAAAATCCTAATCACCCTGATAAGACCAAGATTGGAATATGCAGCAACGATATGGTCACCAAGTACAAAAAAATGTATAAAAAAACTTGAAAGAATACAAAGAGCAATTACTAAACTGGCACCAACACTCTCAAAACTATCATATGAAGAGAGACTACAAAAACTTAAACTACAGACACTAGAGCAAAGAAGAGAGAGAGGAGATTTGATAGCTATTTACAGAATCATGAAAGGCATAGAAATTACTGATAGAGAGAATCTGATAAAATGGGATGACAGAAATACAAGAGGACACGGAAAGAAAATAAAAAAAGACAGCTATAGAAGAGATTTTAAAAAGAACAGCTTTCCTCACAGAGCAATAGACAGTTGGAACAAGTTAGATGAGAAAGTGGTGTGTGCAAAAACAATACATGAATTTAAAAATTGTTTAGATAAAATGAGAAATGAAGACGGGACCCCACGAGCATAGCTCCCCTTCCCGTAAAATACAACTAGGTAAATACAACTAGGTAAATACACACACAGACACACACACACACTTTTATACTTTTCTCCCCCTTCCTCTCTCTCCCTTTTACTCCTCCTCTCTCTTTCTTTCTCTTTGTTTTCCATCTTATCTTTTCTCTCCACCACTTCTCCCCTCCCTCCTAATTATGTCCTTTCTCCCTCCTCCTTTTTCCTCTTTCCTTCTTCCTCCCTCCTACCTCTTCCTCCCATCTATTCCCTCTTGTTCATATGTGCAGGTGGACCCAGACCCTGGCTCCACCCACAGAAAACGGCAAAAGGGTGGATCCAGTCTTCGGTTCCACCCACAGAAAACGGTAAGAAAAAGAGAAAATCTAGACTTGTCGTATCGAGACAAAAGTTAATTCTTTCCTTTCGGTGACGTCATTTTAGTTGTGTATATATATATATATATATATATATATATATATATATATATATATATATATATATATATATATATATATATATATATATATATATAGCCTGAACAAAGTCATTAATGAGATCCACCGTGTTCAAGGAGGGAAATAAAGTTGTCAGGAATCAGCCAGTATTAAATGATCAAAGAGTGTCATAGAGTCTTAAGTATGTGACATTTAGTGACCCCCTTTTACACAGAATAGGATAGTCTGATTTTACTTAGACTTAATTAGATTAATGTCTTATTGGGACAGCACTAAAAAGGTGGTAATTTTCTTCTGCTAATTGGTCTCTCAGTAGCAAGTGTGTTACTTACTAGACGCCGAGAGATAGGAAGCGTGGAAGAATGAGACCAGACAGAAGGTGGAGAGACGAGATAGAAAAGTTTGCAGGAGTGACGTGGGAGAGAACGGCGCGGTCGTGTGAATCTTGGAATGCCGTGAAGGAGGCCTTTGTTCAGCAGTTGCTGATTTGATTGATTGATTGATTGAAATGGCGAATTGAATGAGTTCTTCAACCTTTTACCCTTGCATAACCTTTGAAATAAATTGCATGTCTCAAGGAACCCCTGCTCAAAAAAACAAAAAAAAACAAAAAAAAACAAAACACATATACCATATCTTTCTCATTTTATTTTCATCGTAATAATAGGTTAGATAGGATTATGTCTATATTACATTATTACAATAACCAAGAATATGTCGTGCATGTTTAATTATATTACGTATATGAAATTAAATAAAAAAAAAATAAATAAAAAGTGCGTTAGCTTATCTCACTTGTTCTCGCGGAACCCTTAGGGACCTTTTGCGGAACCTTAGGGCTCCGGGGAAGAGAAACGCTGGAGTAGATTAACAGGAAAGAGAGAGATCTGAATTATATTAACCTCCGATCGTAAAAGAATTGTGCTTAATTCTGGTCCGTAGAAACATCACTCCAATACATAAAATATTGTCTACAACATAGTGATGCAGTAAATATGCTATTTGTTGATGAAAATCTAGTGATTCAAATTATATTAACCTCCAATCGTAAAAAAATTGTGCTTAATTATGGTCCGTAGAAATATCACTCCAATACACTAAATATTATCTACAACACAGTGATGCAGTAAATATGCTATTCGTTGATGAAAATCTAGTGATTATAAGTATATTAACCTCCGATCCTAAATGAATTGTGCTTAATTCTGGACCGTAGAAATATCACTCCAATACACAAAATATGATTTAGAACACAGTGATGCAGTAAATATGCTATTCGTTGATGAAAATCTAGTGATAAGCTCCCGTGAAGAAGTAACAGGAAGGAGAGGGATTAGAAGTATATTAACATCCGACCTTAAAAGAATTGTGCTTAATCATGGTCCGTAGAAATGTCACTCTAATACACAAAATATTGTCTACAACACAGTGATGCAGTAAATATGTTATTCGTTGATGAAAATCTAGTGATAAGCTCCCGTTGAAGAAGTAACAGGAAGGAGATGGATTAGAAATATATTAACCTCCGATCATAAAAGACTTGTGCTTAATTCTGGTATGTTGAATTGTCACTCCATTACACAAAATACTCTCTACAACACAGTGATGCAGCAAATATGCTCTTCGTTGATGAAAATCTAGTGATAAGCTCCGGTTTTCCACACCTCGCTCCCACGTCGGGAACTCGCTGCTCCTGAATTCATTAACTGTTTTGGTAATTAAACTTGGTTTTGTGGGCCACTGTTCCCTTGACGAAGATGAAAGGTAGTACTGAGTGCGTTTCCCCCCATGACGCTAAAGCTCGTCATTTGTTCTTGTCCACATACAAGTGCTTCCTTCTGTGTGTCCCTCACCTCGGCAAGTCGTACTCATTTCTAAAGGGGCATTTAGACGGCCAAACGGTTTGGGTATTTGGGGAAAGCAGATCGAAAATTCTTTTGGTCTCGACAACAATCCATGAGTTATACACAGTTTCTTCACCAGAATATAGCATATGGAATATATAACAGAGCTGGGCGCGTTACCGCCGGCCAGATAGTGTGTTACCGAAATATATATATATATATATGTTACGCATTGTATATACATATGTATGTATATAACACGCATTGACGGAAATGCACCCCAGATTTTTCGGTAACGCACTACCTGTCCGACAGTAACGCACTACCTCTCCAGCGGTAACGCGCCCAGCTTTGTTATATACCTAGTCTGCTATAAAAAAAAACAAAAAACAGCGAAGGGAACCCATCATATCCAAAAGGTTTAAACACAGCTTCGATAAAAAACATTTAAGGTTTTCGTGTTGTTACGTAATCCGTATTTATACGTGTTCAAGAAACGCCTTTACCCCCCACAAGAAATTACATGTATCAATCTCAAATTCGCCGTCTACATTCTCTAATTCTAAACAGCATGTTGAAACTTTACCAATCTAAGTTCTCCCCCTAATCTCTACTCTCTGACTTCATAACATAATTTCTGTCCTGCAAACTACACACACACACACACGCACACACACACACTTCAACGAATGGACGGCTTAGAAGACGTTCTGAAGAAAATTGAAGTTTGTGGATCCCAACGCAAAGAGAAGTGCCTATTGTTTTTACAGGGTGGGGGGGAAATTGCTCGTGGAGTAGTGGGAAAGTAGGGAAAGAGGAAAAGGGGAGGGATTACTGAGGGAAATGGAAGGAAATGAGGAGGGAGTAGACTTGGCCCAGCCAGACAAGCGGAAGGTAAACAAACGACTGAGTGAGGATGACATGTCTAATAAAAATGTAAAGATTAGAAGTATAGAGAGGAGCAATACAGAAGAAAGTGACGAGAATATGTTCCAGGGATTTAAAGAGGGTGGGGGGGACACAAGGCCCCCCCCCCCCCCCCCCCCCCCCCCCCCCCCCCCCGACTGATAAGACTAGAGGAGAGAGTTGATAAGGTGATCGACGACTTGGAGCGTAAGTTAGGTAACGTAGACTCCATTTTCCAAAGAATTGAAAGGTTGGAACAACTAGAGAAGGCTAACAGAAACTTAACTGAAGAAATAGAGGACCTAAAAAGACAGTTAGGAAATGTAAAGGAGGAGAATGAGAAATTGAAGAAGAATAGTAATGAAAACAGAGAGAAAATAGCTACAGAAGCTAAAAATTGGAGAATAACTCAAGAAGGGAATAAGGTTTCATTCACTGACATAGTCAAACAGCAATTGAAAGAACATAATGAAGACTCAGTTATTAAAGTGATGAGACAGAAGGAGAATATAGTAAGAGAATTAGCTGACAAAAAGAAATGTATAATTATATTAGGAATGGAAGAGAAACATAACCCAGATAGAACCGCAAGAATCAAGGAGGAAAATGAAAGAGTAAGCAGTTTATTAAAATTAGTCCAGGAAGATGAACCAGAAATTATAAAGGAAATTGAGGAAAAATTCAGACTCGGAAAATATAGTACAGATAAGACCAGACCAATTAAGATTACATTCAGGTCACAAACAACAGCAGAGAAAATTCTATCCAAGACAGGGAAACTAGCAACAAATGATCAATATAAAAAGGTATGGATAAAAAGGGAAATGAATAAGGAGGAAAGAGAGGCAGAAAAGCAGAAAAGAATGGAAGCTAAGGCAAAAAACGAGGAAAGAACGGAGTCAGAGAAAGAGAGATTCTATTGGAGAGTAGTGAACATGAAAATAAAGCAGTTCGACATACTAAAGAAAAACATAAGGGAAACAGAGAATACAATGGAAGTGGCAGAAAACTAAGAGTGTCTTACACAAATATAGATGGATTGATAACAGGATTGAATGAACTGAATGATTATTTGAAAGAAAAAGAACCGGACATAATGGGAATTGTAGAAACAAAATTAAAAGGCCCACTACCACCCAACAGTGTAGGACATGATACATACAATTATTGGATTAGAAACAGAGAGAAAAAACAAGGGGGTGGAGTTATGTTCCTGACTAAGAAGGATATAAACGTGAAAGGTGTCATATATGGAAAGAATACAGTAGAGATGATTATGATAGAAGTGGAAGACCGAGATAAGAAGAGCAGAAAATTTGTGATCAATTATGTGCCTCCGAAAACAGCCTCATGGGAGGAGAGTGAACATAAAAGTATGTTAGAGGACACAAAGATAGCATTAACTAAAATAATGGAAGACGGAGGAAGAATAGTTATGATGGGCGACTTTAATTGCAAAGAAATCTGCTGGGAAGAAATGACAGTAAAGAGTGGTGATGACTCATGGGGAAATGCTCTACTTGAGATGATTACTGACCATTCAATGACACAATGGATACAAGAGAACACTAGGTATAGAAATGAAGAAGAACCATCGAGGCTAGACTTAATAATTACATCTGAACCTAGAATAGTGGACAAGATTGAATATAAAACACCAATAGGTAAAAGTGACCACATATTGATTGAACTGGAACTTAATGAAGAAAAATATATGAAAAGAAATGAACAATATAGAAAAGAAAGAATGATGTATGAAAAAACAAACTTTGATAAAATAAGAGAATTCTTCCAACAAGAAAACTGGGAAGAAATATACAAAGAAGAAACAACAGTGGAAGAGAAATGGAATATTTTGACAAAAATTTACAAAAAAGGAGTGGAAAAGTATGTCCCAAGACAAAAACAAGAAAAAGAATATGTAAAATGCTGGTACAACAAAAGTTGTAGGGAGTTAAAGGACAAAAGAGACAAAGCCTGGAACAGATGGAAAAAAGACAGAAGACCTGAAAAATGGAAAATATATACTGGTTATAGAAATGAATATGTACAAAAGTGCAGAGAGGAAAAAAGAAAATATGAAAAAGATGTTATAGAAAAGTGTAAAGATCAACCAAAACTATTCTACAGATTTGTAAACAATAAACTGAAAAACAAACAAGACTTAGAGAAATTAAGACAAGGAGGAGTTGAATACACTGAGGAAATGGAAATGGCAGAAATTATGAACAAACATTTTAAATCAGTGTTTACAAGGGAAAATATACAACCTGAAGAGATTGAGTGGAAGGAAAAAGTCCCCCCTATGGAAGAAATAGAAGTAACAAAGAATGAAATATTGACACACTTGGGTAATTTTGATGTCAGAAAATCGCATGGGCCAGATGAAATAGCAAACTGGATTCTGAAAGAATGCAGGAATGAACTGGCAGACAAAATACATAGCATAATAAGCAGTTCCTTAAAAGAAGGAAAAGTTCCAGAAGATTGGAAAAAAGCAAATATAGTACCTATATATAAAGGAGGAAATAAAGAAGAACCTACCAACTATAGACCAGTCTCTCTAACAAGTACAATAGCAAAAATATGTGAAAGAATTATCAAAAGTAGATGGGTAAAATACTTGGAAAAAAACAACGTACTAAATCCAAGGCAATTTGGATTCAGACAAGGACGATCATGCGTCACCAATTTAATATGTTTCTATTCAAGGCTAATAGATATAATACAAGAAAGAGATGGATGGGCTGATTGTGCATTTCTAGACCTAAAAAAAGCTTTTGACAAAGTACCACATAAGAAGTTGCTTAAGAAATTAGAATATGAAGGAGGAATACAAGGTAAATTGCTAAATTGGATGGAAGACTTTTTGCAAGAAAGAAAAATGAGAGTAGTGATAAGAGATCAGCACTCAAAATGGAATGAAGTAATAAGCGGTGTCCCGCAGGGAACAGTTCTGGCCCCAATAATGTTTGCTATATATATTAATGATATGGATGAAGGAATTGAAAGCTATATGAGCTTCTTTGCAGATGATGCAAAATTACTGAAAAGAGTGAAAACTGAAGAAGATTGTGAATCACTACAGAGAGATCTAAATAAAGTACAAGAATGGAGTAGGAAGTGGGAGATGGAGTTCAATACAAAAAAGTGTAGTATAATGGAATTTGGAAAAAGCAAAAACAGAATAACAGGATCATATAATTTGGGAGAAGAAGGAATAAAAAAAGTAGAAAATGAGAAGGACCTGGGAGTCATTGTTATGAATAATATGTCACCTGAGAAACATATAAATAAGATTTTTGGAGAAACTTATAATTTAATAAGAACAATCAAAGTGGCATTTACATACCTGGATGAAGAAATGGTGAGGAAAATCCTAATCACCCTGATAAGACCAAGATTGGAATATGCAGCAACGATATGGTCACCAAGTACAAAAAAATGTATAAAAAAACTTGAAAGAATACAAAGAGCAATTACAAAACTGGCACCAACACTCTCAAAACTATCATATGAAGAGAGACTACAAAAACTTAAACTACAGACACTAGAGCAAAGAAGAGAGAGAGGAGATTTGATAGCTATTTACAGAATCATGAAAGGCATAGAAATTACTGATAGAGAGAATCTGATAAAATGGGATGACAGAAATACAAGAGGACACGGAAAGAAAATAAAAAAAGACAGCTATAGAAGAGATTTTAAAAAGAACAGCTTTCCTCACAGAGCAATAGACAGTTGGAACAAGTTAGATGAGAAAGTGGTGTGTGCAAAATCAATACATGAATTTAAAAATAGTTTAGATAAAATGAGATATGAAGACGGGACCCCACGAGCATAGCTCCCCTTCCCGTAAAATACAACTAGGTAAATACACTTCACCGAATGGACGGCTTAGAAGACGTTCTGAAGAAAATTGAAGTTTGTGGATCCCAACGCAAAGAGAAGTGCCTATTGTTTTTACAGGGTGGGGGGGAAATTGCTCGTGGAGTAGTAGGAAAGTAGGGAAAGAGGAAAGGGGGAGGGATTACTGAGGGAAATGGAAGGAAATGAGGAAGGAGTAGGCTTGGCCCTGGCAGACAGGCGAAAGGTAAACAAAAGGCCTCCCGACGACGACGAAATGTCTAATAAAAATGTAAAGATTAGAAGTATAGATAAGAGCAATACAGTAGAAAGTGATGAGAATATTTTCATGGGATTTAAAGAGGGTGGGGGGGACCCCCCCCCCGACTGACAAGACTAGAGGAGAAGGTTGATAAGGTGATCGAGGACTTGGAGAGTAGGTTAGGTCATATGAACACCATTTTACAAAGGGTTGAAAGATTGGAAGAACTAGAAAAGGCGAATAAAAACTTAACTGATGAAATAGAAGACCTAAAAAGACAGTTAAGAGAAGTAAAGGTGGAGAATGAAGAATTGAAGAAGAATAGTAAAGAAAACAGAGACAATAGCTAAAGAAACTAAGAATTGGAAAACAACCCAAGAAGGAAATAAGGTTTCATTCACTGACATAGTCAAACAGCAATTGAAAGAACATACTGAAGACTCAGTTATTAAAGTGATGAGACAAAAGGAGAATATAGTAAGAGATTTAGCAGACAAGAAGAAATGTATAATTATATTAGGAATGGAAGAGAAACACAACACAGATAGAACCACAAGAATCAAAGAGGAAAATGAAAAAGTAAGCCAATTACTAGAATCAGTTCAGGAAGATGAACCAGAAATTATGAAACAAATCGAAGAGAAATTTAGACTCGGAAAGTATAGCACAGACAAGACCAGACCAATTAAGATTAAATTCAAGTCACAAACAACGGCAGAGAATATCTTATCCAAAACAGGGAAACTAGCAACAAGTGAACAATATAAAAAGATATGGATAAAAAGGGAAATGAATAAAGAGGAAAGAGAGGAAGAAAAGCAGAAAAGACTGGAAGCTAAGGCAAAAAACGAGAACAGAACGGAGTTAGAGAAAGAGAGATTCTATTGGAGAGTAGTGAACATGAAACTAAGGAAGTTCGACATACAAAAGAAAAACATAAGGGAAACAGAGAACACAATGGAAGTGGCAGAAAACTAAGAGTGTCTTACACAAATATAGATGGATTAATAACAGGATTGAATGAGCTGAATGATTATTTGAAGGAAAAAGAACCGGACATAATGGGAATTGTAGAAACAAAATTAAAAGGCCCACTACCACCCAACAGTGTAGGACATGATGCATACAATTATTGGATTAGAAACAGAGAGAAAAAGCAAGGGGGTGGAGTTATGTTCCTGACTAAGAAGGATATAAACGTGAAAGATGTCATATATGGAAAGAATACAGTAGAGATGATTATGATAGAAGTGGAAGACAGAGATAAGAAGAGCAGAAAATTTGTGATAAATTATGTGCCTCCAAAAACAGCCTCATGGGAGGAGAGTGAACATAAAAGTATGTTAGAGGACACAAAGATAACATTAAATAAAATAATGGAAGATGGAGGAAGAATAGTTATGATGGGCGACTTTAATTGCAAAGAAATCTGCTGGGAAGAAATGACAGTAAAGGGTGGAGACGACTCATGGGGAAACGCTCTACTTGAGATGATTATTGACCACACAATGACACAATGGATACAGGAGAACACTAGGTATAGAAATGAAGAAGAACCATCGAGACTAGACTTATTAATTACATCTGAACCTAGAATAGTGGACAAGATTGAATATAAAACACCAATAGGTAAAAGTGACCACATATTGATTGAACTGGAACTTAATGAAGAAAAATATATGAAAAGAAATGAACAATATAGAAAAGGAAGAATGATGTATGAAAAAACAAACTTTGATCAAATAAGAGAATGCTTTCAACAAGAAAACTGGGAAGAAATATACAAAGAAGAAACATCAGTGGAAAAGAAATGGAATATTTTGACAAAAATTTACAAAAAAGGAGTGGAAAAGTATGTCCCAAGACAAAAACAAGAAAAAGAATATGTAAAATGCTGGTACAACAAAAGTTGTAGGGAGTTAAAAGACAAAAGAGACAAAGCCTGGACCAGATGGAAAAAACACAGAAGACCTGAAAAATGGAAAATATATACCGGTTATAGAAATGAATATGTACAAACGTGCAGAGAGGAAAAGAGAAAATATGAAAAAGACGTCATAGAAAAATGTAAAGATCAACCAAAACTATTCTACAGATTTGTAAACAATAAACTGAAAAACAAACAGGACTTGGAGAAATTAAGACAAGGGGGAGTTGAATACACTGAGGAAATGGAAATGGCGGAAATTATGAACAAACATTTTAAATCAGTGTTTACAAGGGAGAACATACAACCTGAAGAGATTGAATGGAAAGAGAAAGTCCCCCCTATAGAAGAAATAGAAGTATCAAAGAATGAAATATTGATACACTTGAGTAATCTTGATGTCAGAAAATCGCATGGACCAGATGAAATAGCAAACTGGATTCTGAAAGAATGCAGGAATGAACTGGCAGACAAAATACATAGCATAATAAGCAGTTCCTTGAAAGAAGGAAAAGTTCCAGAAGATTGGAAAAAAGCTAATATAGTACCTATATATAAAGGAGGAAATAAAGAAGAACCTACCAGCTATAGACCAGTCTCTCTAACAAGTACAATAGCAAAAATTTGTGAAAGAATTATCAAAAATAGATGGGTAAAATACTTGGAAAAAAACAACGTACTAAATCCAAGGCAATTTGGATTCAGGCAAGGACGATCATGCGTCACCAATTTAATATGTTTCTATTCAAGGCTAATAGATATAATACAAGAAAGAGATGGATGGGCTGATTGTGCATTTCTAGACCTAAAAAAAGCTTTTGACAAAGTACCACATAAGAAGTTGCTTAAGAAACTAGAATCTGAAGGAGGAATACAAGGTAAATTACTAAATTGGATGGAAGACTTTTTGCAAGAAAGAAAAATGAGAGTAGTGATAAGAAACCAGCACTCAAAATGGAATGAAGTAATAAGCGGTGTCCCGCAGGGAACAGTTCTGGCCCCAATAATGTTTGCTATATATATTAATGATATGGATGAAGGAATTGAAAGCTATATGAGCTTCTTTGCAGACGATGCAAAACTACTGAAAAGAGTGAAAACTGAAGATGATTGTGAATCACTACAGAGAGATCTAAATAAAGTACAGGAATGGAGTAGGAAGTGGGAGATGGAGTTCAATACAAAAAAGTGTAGTATAATGGAATTTGGAAAAAGCAAAAACAGAATAACAGGATAATATAATTTGGGAGAAGAAGGAATAAAAAAAGTAGAAAATGAGAGGGACCTGGGAGTCATTGTTATGAATAATATGTCACCTGAGAAACATATAAATAAGATTTTTGGAGAAACTTATAATTTAATAAGAACAATCAAAGTGGCATTTACATACCTGGATGAAGAAATGGTGAGGAAAATCCTAATCACCCTGATAAGACCAAGATTGGAATATGCAGCAACGATATGGTCACCAAGTACAAAAAAATGTAAAAAAAAAACTTGAAAGAATACAAAGAGCAATTACAAAACTGGCACCAACACTCTCAAAACTATCATATGAAGAGAGACTACAAAAACTTGAACTACAGACACTAGAGCAAAGAAGAGAGAGAGGAGATTTGATAGCTATTTACAGAATCATGAAAGGCATAGAAATTACTGATAGAGAGAATCTGATAAAATGGGATGACAGAAATACAAGAGGACACGGAAAGAAAATAAAAAAAGACAGCTATAGAAGAGATTTGAAAAAGAACAGCTTTCCTCACAGAGTAATAGACAGTTGAAACAAGTTAGATGAGAAAGTGGTGTGTGCAAAAACAATACATGAATTCAAAAATAGTTTAGATAAAATGAGAAATGAAGACGGGACCCCACGAGCATAGCTCCCCTTCCCGTAAAATACAACTAGGTAAATACAACTAGGTAAATACACATGCACACACACATATACACACATAGACACACACATATATATGTGTGTATATACATATATATCTATATATATATATATGTACAACACTGAATGGGTCCCAGTGATTAGAGATACATTTTAACATCCGCAACGCACTTTAATTCTAAGCCATCAGCATCGGGCCAATGCTGATGGCTTAGAATTAAAGTGCGTTGCGGATGTTAATATATATATATATATATATATATATACTGTATATGTACAACACTGAATGAGTCCCAGTGAACAGATATACTTTTTTTTTTTATTAGACACAGTACACTTTCATTCTAAGCCATCAACATCGAGATACTCGCAAAGGCCAGCATGGGTCGTACCACGTTTCAATTTCTGCATGCGGGCCTCCGCAAGTCTCTCGATGTTGACGGCTTAAAATTAAAGTGTATTGTGGTTGATAAAAATGTATATATATAAACAGATACTGAATAGTCTCCATTACAAAGATATTCATCTTATCATCACATTAACTTGTTTCCGTTTTAATTCCTTGCAAACACGAGTACGTAGCTCGATGGAAGCATATTCGGAAACTGAGACGCTGTCAGGCTGAGGACTCGAACCTAGCCGATACGTAACAAATAGTGACCTAAACAATTCAACCATCAAGAAGGATATAAGTTAAAGAATTTCTTATATATGTATGCTTCAATTACATATACACGAACTTTTTACGAATCGGATAGGTTCGAGTCCTTGGGAATGTTTTTCGTTCTCCGATTTTGGATATAATTAAGATAAAGGTTGCGCTGACCTGACCGAATCTTCTGTCATTGTTTATTTTTAGCGGATATATAAACCAATAATCACACAAACTCGTCATGAATAAATGTGAGTTGTTTTCAACTGTATATTCGGTACGTATAATTTATAGTTTGTGATCCTCAAAATTTGCTTTCTATTGCCTTAAAAAAGAGATCATTATTTCCTCTCTTTTTAATCTTATCAGAAAATATTTCAGAAAAGGATAATTACCATATCTGGGTAAGAAAACATATATATCAATAATAAACACGTTAGGTTTTTCGAGACATACAGGAGGATTTGCTGTGGATGTGCTGTGTCTTGCTACAATGCTTCTGACCCAGGGCAGTGGGCGAGATGCAGGGATGACCCGTCATCCAGGAGGAGCCAAGATAAGAGGGAGGGGGGTGAATGGGAGTGGAGTATTTGGGGACGGAATGTGGGAGTGGATTTTATGCCTTTGTTTTTTGGCTACCTCCCTTGTAAGAGGGAAATAGCCATTGGTAGTATGTATGTATATACAGGAGGGCTTGACAAAAAAAGAGAGGGAGAAAGAGAGAGAGATGGAGAGAGATCTGTTGAAGATAACATACTGCCTGTATGTACTTTTTGAGTGTAGAAAACACACGGGAATACTAGTTGATATTTTGAGTCTTTTTAATTCAGGGTTTTATTGTTTGATTCACCAGTGTTTTCATGTGAACCTAGAATATAAGTATTTTCGTAATAACCATTTTCTTCTTTTTTTATCACTGGAAAGACGGAAACTCATAAAAATTGAAATATTTTCTTACACCTTCTGGTTGCAAAATGGGTCTTCCTTAAGAACATAACAATGAAAAAGACTGCAAGAGACCATAAGGCCTACACTAGGTAGTTCCTTAGCAGAGTAAAATGACCTTGGGCCAGAATAAATAAATGACTGGATGGAGAAATCAAGACTCTCATGTTTGTGAGAAACAACTGAAGCAGAATGGTAGAAAATATATTTTAATCAATCTGTGCCCTCAAAGATTTAACTTTTTTTTTTTTCCTTATGGTTTTTTAACCCGTAACCCTTTCGAAAACAAAAACGGGGAATATCTTTCAGTTCTTTTAAATGCAAAGCTCAACCAGAACAATAATCAGTATATCATTGATATTGTTATTTTAGTATTAATTACAATGTCATGAATAGACGAACAAAATCAGTCGAATTTCTTCTTTAAGTTTACAGATACGATAAGCGTTATGAATCAAGACACACCTGGATAAAATCGGTTGTAATCGACTGAAAATATACTTTGGTCGTTCGTTCGAAAATCTATATCTAATCCATGACTCTATGAACGTAGGTTTGGATTACGTTAAAAGAGAAATCGATTTTCTCTTTTTTTAATTGGAGTGCTGTAAATAGTTGATAACTTAGTTTATTTGAATTTGCACATCAAAGACACGATTTTATGTTTTCGATTCATGTAATGTTTTAGCTTTAGAATAAAAATAAGTGTATATTGCTCTATGACACGAATTCTGACAAAATAATTCACATACTAACTCAAGTCAAAACGTTACTTTTTCGTGAATAACTTCATACCCTGGATATAAATATTTGTTTTTAATTTGAAAATACATCTTATCATCCCAAAGGAGATAATAGACTTTATACTAATAATGATTTTTGTTGTGGTTCCGATTGCATTGAAAAAACACAGCGGGAAATATCAGATTTCGGGATATTACTAGAACATATCTAGAGGCAGAGTACTTAGGAAATTCAGAGTAACCACACCTTTAAAATATTAACTAACACATAAACTAGATCTGTATTGAAGCAAAGTAAATACCCATTGAATTATATTCAAGATAAAAGTTTACAGTGTACATTCTGTTAACCTATGATTGTCTCTGTTAAATTTGTCATGAAACGACAAAAACGTACTTCTTGTTCCTTATGTCTTGGCTAACACATTAGGAAGACGAACCCATACATCAGATGCAGGTAAAGAACGAAGATTATATTACTCAGATGCCGTTTGAGCAAATTGGTCCTTGCACCGACATACACGCAGACACACACACACACACATATATAACAAAGGATTACAAAGGCGGAGCATGCCGACAGGAGACCTTTTGATCCATATCTAGGTCGGATGTAAAAAAAAAAAAAAAAAAAAAAAAAAATTACATACATACACATACATATATCATATACTAATAATAGAATAATAAATAAAAACTATAATAATGTAAATAAATAAAATACATAAATAAATGCATAGGTATAGTTAAGATAATAAATAAACAGGTAAATAGTAAATAATAAATTAACATATAACTAATAATAAATGAAGATCAGACAGACAAATGATAACAAAACAAAAACAAATAATATAAGATAAATTATAATCATTACAGCATCTTACATACATATACCAAGGCTTTTTCCCCCTTACAAGGGAGGTAGCCAAAAAGGGAAAGGCATAAAAACACTCCCACCCATTTCATCCCTACATACACTCCACACCCCTCCCACCCTCCCTCTCATCTGAGCACCTCCTGGATGACGGGTCATCCCTGCACCCTGCCCACCGCCCTGGGTCAGAAGCAGTGTCGCAAGACACAGCACATCCACAGCAAGGCCGCTTCATTTAATCGGCGACCCCCCCTCTCCGTCCCCCCTTGCATATAAGGAGAGGACGGGGAGAAATCCCTTCGGGCTGCGTCAAAATTTACTCACACATACTATCCCCCCCCCCTGCCCATTCCTCCTCATGCAATCACAACATCATCCATATACAACCATTCTCCACTCACCTCTGTCTTCCGTCCTCTCCCTTCCTTCCTCAACAGACATTCCCCTCTTCCCCAAAGCCCCCTTCACCCCATCCATCCACCTCATCCTAGGACGTCCCCTCATGTTCACTCCCTCCACATCTGCCTTCCATACCTCTTTTACTAGTCTTTCTTCACTCATTCTTTCCATGTGTCCAAACCATCCTAATATTCTTTCATCAACCCTATCTCCCAAATCCTTTTTCACCCCTGTTCTCCTCCTCACCTCCTCATTTCTCACTCTATCCAGCCTAGTAACCCCCACCATACTTCTCAGACACCTCATCTCAAACACATTCAAACTCCTTCTCTCTTCTTCTCTTATGTTCCACGTTTCTGCCCCATACAGTGCTGTTGGCACAATCACTCCTTCATACAGTCTCCTCTTCGCATCCATTCCCAAATGTCTATTCCTCATTACACTCTTTAATCCACCAAGGGATTTACTCGCTTCTCTCAATCTACATTCTACCTCCACCTTCACTCCACCTTTTCCTGCTACACTTGCACCCAAGTATCTAAAACTATCCACTTCCTCCAGTCGCTCTCCCTTAATGTTCACTTCCAGTCTACTGCCACTTTCACCCCTTGTACATCTCATCACCTTACTTTTACCTACATTTATTTTTAGCTTTCTTCTATCACATACTCTCCCAAACTCTGCCACCAGCTTCCTCAATCCCTCCTCTGACCCTGCCACAAGCGCAGTGTCGTCCGCAAACAACAGCTGGCTCACCTCCCACTTTTCTCCATTTTCTTTAACCATCTCCAATCCCTGACCCACTACCCTAGCATTCACCTCTCGCACCACCCCATCCATGTATAAGTTGAACAGCCAGGGCGACATAACGCATCCTTGACGAAGTCCCACCTTTACTTCAAACCACTCACTCTCTCCATTTCTAATCCTGACACAAGCTCTACTACTCTCATAAAAACTCTTGACACCTCCCAGAAGCTTTCCTCCTATCCCATAAATCTGCATAACCTCCCACAGTGCCTTTCTGTCTACCCTATCATAAGCCTTTTCCAGATCCATAAAAGCCCAAAAAACATCCTTCCCCTTTCCTATAGCTTTCTCACATATCTGTCTTACCACAAAGATCTGATCTACACAACCTCTACCTGTCCTAAATCCACACTGTTCCTCACCAATTACTCCTTCTGTTCCTCTCCTAATCCTCTCAATTAAGATCCTCCCATAAGCCTTCCCTACTACACTTAACAGGCTAATCCCTCTGAAACTACTACATTCACACTTGTCCCCTTTTCCCTTGTAAAGAGGAACTATACAGGCACTTCTCCAGTCCTCCGGTACTCTACCCTCTCTCCAGCAAACATTAAATAACCTCACCAGCCAGTCCACCATCACTGAACCTCCCTTTTTCAGACATTCTGCATGGCATCCATCCAGACCAGGTGCCTTACCTGCTTTCATCATCTTTACAACTGCCTTCACCTCATCCTTCCTTATTTCTCCTCACTCATCACTCTCATTTTCTTCGCATTTCCCACTGCAGCTATCTTTCCTTCCCTATCCTCCTTCACATTTAGCAACTCCCTAAAATATTCTGCCCATCTTCCCCTTACTGCCATCTCTTCCATTATCATCTCTCCATCTGTACCTTTTACCTTTTCTTCTCTACTTGATTCGCCTCCTCTTCCTCTCTTTATTTCTTTCCAAAACATCTTTTTATTACTTTCAAAATTTTCTGTCATACTCCTACCCCATTTCACATCTGCTCTCCTCTTTGCCTCCTTTACCTTTTGCTTTACTTCTCTTTTCTTTTCTTTGTACGTCTCATATGACTCCCCCGTCCAGCATCTTACTTAGGTATTTATCTAAATGATTCTTAAAGCTTCGAACTGAACTACATTGCACTACCTGTGCAGGAAGTTTATTCCATTCATTAACTACACGGTTGGCGAAGTTGTTTCTACCTACTTCCAAATTGAATCTATTTCCGGACAGTTTGAGACCATTGTTTCTTGTCTGATTCTCATTCAATGTGAAAATTTGGTCACTTTTGATGTCAATTCCCTTTAAGATCTTAAAGACCTGTATCAAGTCACCTCTGAGTCTACGCTTTTTTAGGGAAAACAGATTCGTGTGCTTTAGTCGATTTTCGTACGATTTATTTTTGATATTTGGAATCAGTTTTGTGGCTCGCCGTTGTACTTTTTCTAGTCTGTCAATGTCTTTAATGAGATTCGGTGACCATACGGAAACAGCATATTCCAAATGTGGACGAACTAACGATTTATATAGCTTGTTAATGAGTGATGGACTTTTGAAATCAAAAGATCGCGCAATCAGTCCTAGAATCTTATTTACTTCCTCAGAGGCTGAAATACATTGCTTGGATGATTTGAGGTCGTTACTGATAATTACGCCGAGATCTTTTTCACTATCCACTTTTGTTAACGAATTTCCAAATAACTTGTAATCGTGCTTACTGTTATTTTTACCTATGTGCATTACCTTGCATTTACTTGTGTTAAATTTCATTAGCCACTTTTCAGACCATTGCTGTAATTGATCTAAATCTTCTTGAATATCTAATTGGTTTGAGTGATCATTTGCCACTCCGCACAGTTTTGTATCATCAGCAAATTTGGAAACAGTAGATTTTAGTCCATGGTCTATATCATTTATATATACTATGAATAGAAGTGGCCCAAGAACGGAACCCTGAGGAACTCCACTTGCAACACTTTTCCATCCAGAAGTTTTTCCATTTAAAACAACTCTCCGTTTTCGACCATTCAACCAATTACTAGTCCAACCTAATAGGCTACCACTTATTCCATGCAAAGCTAGTTTAGTAAGTACATATATATTTACCTAGTTGTATTTTGCGGGAAGGGGAGCTATGCTCGTGATGTCCCGCCTTTGTATCTTGCAGTGTCTAGTTTGTTTTTAAACTCATGAATGGTTTTTGCGCATACTATTTCATTGTCCAGTTTGTTCCAAGTGTCCAAAACTCTATGAGGAAAACTGTTTTTCTTCAGTTCTCTTCTATAGCTATGTTTTTTTATTTTCTTTCCATGTCCCCTTGTGTTTCTTTTGTCCCAGTTAAGTAAGTTCTCTCTATCGAGTACCTCTGTGCCTCTCATGATTCTGTAGATGGTCAATAGGTCACCTCTCTCTCTTCTTTGCTCCAGTGTTGGTAACTCCAGTTTAGCCAATCTCTCCTCGTATGATAGGTTTGCAAGTGCAGGTGCCATTTTTGTAGCTGCTCTTTGGATTCTTTCTATTTTCTTTATATTCTTTTTGGTACTGGGGGACCACAATGTCGCCGCATACTCTAATCTAGGCCTTATCAATGTAACCAATATTTTTTTTATCATGTCTTCGTCCAAGTATGTAAACGCCACTTTTATTGATCTTAGCAAGTTGTAAGTCTCCCCGACAATTTTGTTAATCTGTATATCATAGGACAAGTCGTTCGTGATAATTACTCCCAAATCTTTTTCGGATCCTACTTTCTTTACTTCTTTGGTTCCAATTGTATATTTTCCTGATATTCTGTTTTTGCTTTTTCCAAACTCCATTATGCTACACTTCTTAGTATTAAAGTCCACTTCCCATTTCTGACTCCAGTTCCATACCCTATTTAGATCTTCTTGCAGTGCTTCACAGTCCTCATCAGTTTCTATTTTCCTTAGCAGTTTGGTGTCATCGGCAAAGAAGCTCATGTAGCAGTTCACGTCCTCGTCCATGTCATTCATATAGATAGCAAACATTATTGGTGCCAGCACAGATCCTTGCGGTACTCCACTGATCACCTCTTTCCAATCTGAATATTTTTCTCTGAGCACTACTCTCATCTTTCTACCAGTCAGAAAGTCCTCTATCCATTTTAGTAGGTTTCCTTGTATTCCTCCTATGTGTTCCAGTTTTTTTAGTAGTTTTCTGTGTGGTACTTTGTCAAAGGCTTTTTGCAAGTCTAGGAATGCACAATCAGCCCATCCATTTCTTTCTTGCACTAAGTCTATTAGTCTTGAGTAAAAGCATATTAAGTTTGTGGAGCATGATATGTGTGTGTATGTGTGTGTGTGTGTGTGTTTGTATATATATAATATATATATATTGTACAACACTGAATGGGTCCTAGTGAATAGCGATACATTTTTATTAACCACAATGCACTTTAATTCTAAGCCATCAACATCGGGTGTCCCGATGTAGGCAACATGCAGAAATTGAAACGTGGTACGACCAAGGACTCGAACCTGGTGAGTGCGTGACAAGTGCTGTAGTGATTTTAACTCTTACATAATTCAAGTGAGATATATGTATACACATATGTGTGTGTGTGTGTATACATGTACATATATATGTATATAAACATATGCATATATACATATATATACATGTATATATATATATATACGTGTACAGTACTTACATAAATGAATTGTCTATTTTTCATCATTAGAACTGCAGGTGTTCTCCGCTTACCACTACACCTGCTCTAACTGCTTATGATATTCCGACTCACTGGTTTGGAAAGCAACATCTCTATGATTTACGAGACTGACTTTATGTCCTAATGACTTTCAATTTCGCCACATCATACAACAGCAGGCTAACCTCCCACTTTTCTCCATTTTCTTTAGCCATCTCCAATCCCTAACCCATCAACCTTGCATTTACCTCTCTCACCATCCCATCCATGTATAAGTTGAACAGCCAGGGAGACATAAACCATCCCTGACGAAGTCCCACCTTTACCTCGAACCACTCACTCTCTCCATTTCTAATCCTGACACATGCTCTACTATTCTCGTAAAAACTCTTGACAGCTACTAGAAGCTTTCCTCCTATCCCTTATATCTGCAGAACCTCCCACAGTACCTTCCTGTCTACCCTGTTGTAAGCCTTTTCCAGATCTATAAAAGCCCAAAAAACATCCTTCCCCTTTCCAATAGCTTTCTCACATGTCTGTCCTACCACAAAAATCTGATCTACACAACCTCTATCTGTCCTAAATCCACACTGTTCCTCACCAATTACTCCCTCTGTTCCTCTCCTAATCCTCTCAATCAAGATCCTCCTATAAGCCTTCCCTACTACACTTAGGGCACGTCCACTAGAAAATCGAACGTTTCATGTATGGGGTGAAAGTGGCCAAAATTTTTCCTAGTAACTCTCTTGTCTCAGAGAAGATGCCACCAAGTTTTCAAGTCATTTATGCTTATACTTTTTTTATTGTGATTTTTTTTTTTCGGGGTAATTTTTGAAAATGTTGAAATTGATTCAGAGGATAGACCTTTGACTGGATACTGATTATTTTTTGTCTTTATAATGGGCTAAGATAGATGAAGAAATGAAGGCAGAATTATTATGTTCTGATCAGTCTGTTATGAGAAAAAAAAAATCCAAAGTAAGCTGATGAAAAAAGAAAAAGAAAAAAAAATGTATATATGAAAAAATCCTACTAGTCCATGACAGGACATAAATCTGCCTCCAAATGTTCACCCAGTTCTGCTGAATCCGAAAAGGATTTGCAGTTGAAAATCAGTGAAGGCGTTTTGGATATGAATCAAGTTAAATGTGCAAAAATCAAGTTTTTCAGGAATGAGCATCATAGTTTTTTGTTCATGGCTACTGGTCCCCTTTCATTATTTAGGATGTTATGGTGTTGAAAGGGTATCATAGGCACCACTCTACTCTTTATTGCCAGCTTTTGATTAATTACAGGTTTATATGATGAATCCAGTTAGTATCCACCAGGGTTATTGCTCAGGTTCCAGGCGTGCACTTTTCCTTTTCTTGGTGCGATGCATCTTTGGCGACAGACGATCTTTATCTGCCATCCTAAGCTGTTTTATGGCAGTACTGGTTGTTGTCCCTCTTGCTGATGGCATATATGCAAGCTCATAACCAAAGATGTGGTTCAGAACTGCAACTTTAGCACAGAATTAAACTCTAGGAAATAGTACATCTCACTCACTTGATGACAAGCTATGAATAAGTCACGTTCACATACTGTACGACAGTACGTTAAGCAGTCGGGTCCCTGTTGCCATATCGTATGCTATTATTTATCATACAAAAGCATAAATATTGTGCAAAATACGCAGTTTCTTTTGTTAGCAATTATATGTAACAACAGAAAACGTGATATGCAGTATGCAGCACATATGACCCAGCCACAGTAGGGTGGGGGGTATTGTATTATATTCTTTTTTAGATAGTAAAAATCAAGAAACAACATCCATACTCGGCCACAAGATAGCTAATGAGCAAAACTTTTAGAGGAAATATTTTCAGAATTTCGTATCTTTTTTTTTATATTTTCGTGATTTTCTGATGGACAATCTCCTTAACAAGCTAATCCCTCTGAAACTACTACACTCACATTTATCCCCTTTTCCCTTGTAAAGTGGATCTATACAGGCACTCCTCCAGTCCTCCGGCACTCTACCCTCTCTCCAGCAAACATAGTAAATATTAAATGATAAAATCTTGTTATGATAAATGATTATAATGATCAATGATATTTAATAAGTATTAAATACTAGATAAGAAATGATAAATTATAAGAAATGAATAATAAACTAGGTATAATAAATGATAGATATCAGATAATACAGTACATATCAAACAAACACATGGGTGATAACATGTAATGAAAAAATATAATGAATGAAAACAATAAATGATTAATACTAATTAAGAGGTAATAAATAACAAATGATAATTAAAAATAATAAATAAGGAATTATGAGTAATAAATAATAGACAATGAAAAAAAATAATACACCATAATAAATAATAAATAACAAATAATAAATCCTAATAAACAATAATAAGAAATAATAAACAATAAAAATAAATAATAAATGATAGTTACTATATAATACATTATAATGAATAGTAAAAATAAGTAATAAATTATAAATAATTTAAATTTAGTGAATTGGGGTAAGAGTATGACAGAAAATTTTGAAAGTAATAAAAAGATGTTTTGGAAAGAAATTAAGAGAGAAAGAGGAGGCGAATCAAGTAGAGAAGAAAAGGTAAAAAGTGTACAGGGAGAGATGATAATGGAAGAGAAAGAAGGCTGTAAGGGGAAGATGGGCAGAATATTTTAAGGAGTTGCTAAATGTGAAGGAGGATGGCGAGGGAAAGATAGTTGCAGTGGGAAATGCTAAGAAAATGACCGTGATGAAAGAGGAAAATGGAAGAGAAATAAGGAAGGATGAAATGAAGGCAGTGGTTAAGATGATGAAAGCAGGTAAGGCACCTGGTCTGGATGGATGCCATGCAGAATGTCTGAAAAAAGAAGGTACAGTGATGGTGGACTGGCTGGGGAGGCTATTTAATGTTTGCTGGAGAGAGGGTAGAGTGCTGGAGGGCTTGAGGAGTGCCTGTATAGTTCCACTTTACAGGGGAAAAGGGGACAAGTGTGAATGTTGTAGTTTCAGAGGGATTAGCGTGTTAAGTGTAGTTGGGAAGGCTTATGGGAGGATCTTGATTGAGAGGATTAGGAGAGGAACAGAGGGAGTAATTGGTGAGGAACAGTGTGGATTTAGGACAGGTAGAGGTTGTGTGGATCAGATTTTTGTGGTAAGAAAGACAGATATGTGAGAAAGCTATTGGAAAGGGGAAGGATGTTTTTTGGGCTTTTATGGATCTGGAAAAGGCTTACAACAGGGTAGACAGGAAGGCACTGTGGTAGGTTTTGCAGCTATATAGGAGGAAAGCTTATAGGAGCTGTCAAGAGTTTTTACGAGAATAGTAAAGCATGTGTCAGGATTAGAAATGGAGAGAGTGAGTGGTTCGAGGTAAAGGTGGGACTTCGTCAGGGATGCGTTATGTTGCCCTGGCTTTTCAACTTGTACATGGATGGGATGGTGCAAGAGGTAAATGCAAGGTTGGTGGGTCAGGGATTGGAGATGGTTAAGGAAAATGGAGAAAAGTGGGAGGTGAGCCAGCTGTTGTTTGCGGATGACACTGCGCTTGTGGCAAGATCGGAGGAGGGATTGAGGAAGTTGGTGACAGAGTTTGGGAGAGTGTGTGAAAGAAGAAAGCTGAAGATAAATGTGGGTAAAAGTAAGGTGATTAAGATGTACAATGGGTGACGGTGGCAGCAGACTGGAAGTGAGCATTAAGGGAGAGCAACTGGAGGAAGTGGATAGTTTTAGATACTTGGGTGTGAATGTGTCAGGAAAAGGTGGAGTGGAGATGGAGGTAGAATGTAGATTGAGAGAAGCAAGTAAATGCCTTGGTGTATTAAAAAGTGTAATGAGGAATAGATATTTGGGAATGGATGCTAAGAGGAGACTGTATGAAGAAGTGATTGTGCCAACAGCACTCTATGGGGCAGAAACATGGAATAGAAGAGAGGAAGGGAGAGGGAGTTTGAATTTGTTTGACATGAGGTATCTCAGAAGTATGATAGAGGTTACTAGGCTAGATAAAGTGAGAAATGAGGAGGTGAAGAGGAGAACAGGGGTGGAAAGGGAGTTAGGAGATAGTGTTGATGAAAGAGTATTGGGATGGTTTGGACACATGGAAAGAATGAGTGTAGAAAGACTAGTAAAAGAGGTATGGAAGGAAGATGTGGAGGGAGTGAACATGAGGGGATGTTCTAGGATGAGATGGATGGATGGGGTAAAGGGGGCTTTTGGGAAGAGGAGAATGTCAGTTGAGGAAGGACGGGAGAGGACAGATGACGGTTGCATGGAGAATGGTTGTATATGGATGATGTTGTGATGCATGAGGTGGAATGGGTGGGGAGATGGGGGGTGAGGTAGTATGTGTGAGCAAATTTTGACGTAGCCCGAAGGGATTTCTCCCCGTCTTCTCCTTTTATGCATGGGTGGGATGGAGAGGGGGTAGCCAATTTAATGAAGCGGCCTTGCTGTGGATGTGCTGTGTCTTGTGACACTGCCTCTGACCCAGGGCAGTGGACACGGTACAGGAATGACCCGTCATCCAGGAGGTATTAAGATGGGAGGGAGGGTGGAGGGGAGTGGAGTGTGTTTGGGGATGGAATGGGTGGGAATAATTTTGTGCCTTTTTCTTTTTGGCTACCTCCCTTGTAAGGGGGAGAAAGCCTTGGTAATGTATGTATATATTATATAATAATATATAATATATAAGATATATATAATAAATTATCAATAATATATAAAGTATTTCATAGATATTAAACAATAAGTAATAACATGTTATAAGTAATTATACATAAATACTAGATGATAAATGATAGATAAAATATATATAACAAACAATATATAACAGATGATAAGAAATAAATGACAAATATTCAACAGTATATAATACATCATGTTATTGTGGCAAAGTATCATGCAGTTAATACTTTAGGGTCTATATGGGGTGCCCCTACGGACCAGAGCCACACATAATTTTTTCTGTGATACAGGAAGACTGTTCATAGAGAAATTATGACACTTCTATTATACTATGGCTGTCCCTCCGTTATGCTGTCCCCCAACCCCTTGTTACTGTAATGTACCATTTCTCTGAATATCAATTTCCTTTTTTCACCTACCCTGTAGTGGGGGAATAGAATGCTGCCACCAAGTATTCCCACTTGAGTCATAAAAAGCGAAAAAAAAATAGGACGGGAATATAGGTATCCTGCTACCTGTAGGCCCAAAGGGGACATTCCTAAAAAGTAAAGGCATAAGAGGGTCTAGGAGTTTTCCAACCAGTATCCTAAGGTTTGGGTCTTTTAATGTGTGTGGATGTGATACAGATGAAAGTAAAAGGAAAGAGATAGGCAGTATGTTTGTGAGAAAAAAGATGGATGTGTTGGCTTTTAGTGAAACTAAATTGAAAGGGAGGGGCAAGTGTGAGTTTGGGAGTGTAAGTGGGAGGTTCTCAGGAGTGAAGAGGGGATGAGGGAGAGAAGAGGTGGCTATACTAGTAAGTGAAGAGATAGGTAAGCATGTAGTGGAGTGGAAGGAGGTTTCTTCAAGGTTGATGTGGATGAAGGTGAAGCTGGGAGGGGAGATGTGGGTTTTTGTAAGTGCGTATGGGCCTGGTAGTGAGAAGAGTGTAGAGGAAAGGGAGGCTTTTTGGGTAGATTTAAATGAATGCATAGAGGGATTAGGGAAAAATGTCAATGTAATCATATTGGGAGACCTTAATGCTAGGTTAGGAAATGAACTGCTAGATGGAGTGATTGGGAACTATGGAGTTCCAGGAAAAAATCATAGTGGAGAGTTGATGGTGGAGATGAGCCTCAAAAGAGAGTTGATGATAGCAAATACAGTGTTTAGGAAGAAAGTCAAGTAAAAGTACACATGAGAGAGGGTGGTAGATGAAAGGGTGGCAGATAGAGCAATAACGGACAATATAGTGGTGACCAGGAGTATGGTAGGAAGAGTTAAGGATGTATATGTTCTAAGGGGAGAAAGTGGGGGAATATCAGATCATTTTCTGGTGGAAGGTAAGTTGAGAGTGGAGAATAGGCGGAGAAAGAGGAAAAGGGCAGAAGGTAGGGAGGTACTTAGAGTGAACTCCTTAAATGAGAAAGAAAAGGATAAAGAGTATAAAAAGCTGAGAGAGGAGTGGGAGGGAGTGAAGGATAGAGTCTAGGAGTAGAGGAGGAATGGGGATGGTTCAAGGAGGGAGTCATAAAGTGTGAAAGAAAAGGATAAGGAGTATAAAAAGCTGAGAGAGGAGTGGGAGGGAGTGAAGGATAGAGTCTAGGAGTGGAGGAGGAATGGGGATGGTTCAAGGAGGGAGTCATAAAGTGTGAAAAGATGGTGTGTGGAACAAGAAGGACAGGAGGAAATAGAAGGAAGGGTAGTGAGTGGTGGGATGAGGAAACAAAGAAGGGTGTAGAAGAGAAGCAGGTTTTCATAGATTGGCTATAAATTAGGACAAGGGAACTGTATGAGAGGTACAAAGTAAAGAGAAAGGAAGTTAAGCATAAGATAAAGGAGGAAGAGAGGAGAGCAGATGGGGTAGGAGTATGACAGAAAATTTTTAAAGTAATAAAAAGATGCTTTGGTAAGAAATTATAAGAGGAAGAGGAAGCGAATCAAGTAGGGAAGAAAAGGTAAAAGGTGCAGATGGAGAGATGATAATGGAAGAGAAGGCAGTGAGAGGAAGGTGGGCAGAGTATTCTAGGGAGTTGCTAAATGTGAAGGAGGATAGGGAGGGAAAGGTAGTTGCAGTGGGAAGCCTTTGGTATATGTATGTACCGTATTTTTCGGACCATAAGGCCCGGGCAAAATCCTTAAAATCGGCCAAAATCGGGTGGTGCGCCTTATCGTGCGGTGCGCCTTATGTGTGGCTTCAGTGCAAAAAAAAAAAAAAAAAAAAAAAAAAAAAAAAAAAAAAAAAAAAAAAAAAAAAAAAAAAAAAAGCCTCGGATAGTGACGTACTATTTTGACACGTTTCGTAGCTAGCCTGACGACGGCGACAGTGCATAGGCTTGACAAAAGTTACAACCAAGTTATAACCAAGGTGCATGTATCTTGACAAGAAAATTGCGAAAACTTCGACAGTTTTCGGGTCCATGCCACCGCATTCATTCACGCTATCATGGCTATGACATGATAGCGTCCACAACACAGACAGCCATTTTGCATTGGTCTAGTCTTGCTTCACTCAGACTGTAGTCATTTGGGTATTTTTTTAGTTTCGATCATGGGCTCAATATAGCAATATAAGATTAATTATTAATTTTGTAAATTAAAATGTATCAAGGTAATATGCTAATGAAAGAAGTCGGTAGCATAGGATCGGGACGCCAACGTCTCTCACGACGACGACAACGAGGACGAGCCGGATGACATTTAATTTGCAGGGAATTATTTATTAAACACAGGTTAGATTAGGTTAGACGAATTTATCACCCTTTCATTTCTTCGACGTCGGCATCTATCATAACAAACATGGCGTACCATTCGTCCGACACGACTTCGTTACTTACGAAATACGTTTCAGCATTTTTTTTTATTATTATTTACGCTCACAAAATTGCATATTACGTTGATACATTATAATTTACAAAATTAATAATTAATTTTCTATTGCTATATTGCGCCCATGGTCGCAACTAAAAATTTACCTTCATTTGTAATCTTGTGTTTTTAAGTGAACAGAGAATTCTGGGAATAAACTGCTACTGTTGGTTTTATTCCCCACAATTCCCGTAACATGTTTGTTGTTTTATAGGGGTATTGGCAGGGCAGACCGTCCATGGAGGTGGTCTGATTTCACTGACCAAAATAAAAAATATATCATTTATTTTTGTAATTTTGCTAAATCCCAACAGATTTTTCTCATTCAACAACGAAAATGTTCAGTTCTGAATGCACTCACATTTGCATGATTATCCGATGACGAGACCAGGTTAGCTAGGTCAACATGAAAATGGAATTCCTGATATTTGAGCTGAAGTAGTTCTCATGGGATGCAGAAAGTCGCTATGAGTACAATGCAATTTGAATTATCCATCTAGCAGTCCTAGTTCTCTAGATATTGCATTTTGAAGGGAAAATCGGGCCGAAACAGTCTGACTAATCGCCGATCAAACGTAAACAATGACAGATTTTACAGACAGGCACAATTTTATATAAGAATTTAGCATATGGTTGCATTATTTGACCTATTTTCTTTAGAATGTGTGATTTCCATGTAATTTAGTCAAAGAATTACGTTTTTATCCTCTGTAAAATTACCCACCACAGCTACGAATACCGTCTAATTACATGAAAATCACACAATTTAAAGAAAATAGTTTGAATAATTCAACTATATGCAATCTATTACACTATTAACACAACAGTAACAAACTTAATAGTGTAGCTTGATCCATACCACCAATGATCATAGATAGCGGGCAGGACGAATCGTAGCTGTGGTCCGTAATATTACGGAGGATAAAAACGTAACTTCTCTTTGATCATATGGCATGAAAATCACACATTTTAAAGAAAATAGTTCAAATAATTCAACTATAAGTCTATTACACTAATAACATAATAGTAAGAAACTTAATAGAGTGAAGTTTGATTCATACCACCAGTGATCATAGATAAGATGGCGGGATGGACGTTGATGTTGTTATCCGATAATCCGACCCGATAGAAAAAAATAATAATAATAATAATAATTAGTACCACCGATTTCTCAGCTCTTCCGTAACACGCTGCCTTTATTTTGGTATTAGAATAATCCGCGAGACTAGTAGTTTTCGTTCATTTTGGTCAGTTGCCAATACACTGAATTTATTTAGCTCACTTTTTACACTGAAACATAAACCAATTTTCGATTTACTGCTGAATGCAAGCCGCCATGTTTATCTTATGTTTTTATGTACCGACATGTAACTGATGATGTAATTGTTTGAAATTTACTACGATCGTAGTAAATACACTCGCATAACATTTGCATGAATGAAATTTCCCGTGGTATGTAAATTTGGCCGTTTGCATGGCGTGCGCATAAAATGACGCGCTATTGTGCTCGTCATCGACGGTGGCGCCTCTGGTGGTGTTTGACCTACCTAACCAGGTGCGCCTTATGGTCAGGTGCGCTTTATGTAAGGACGGGGAATAGCAAATTACGGGTGCGCTTTATGGTACGAAGCGCCTTATGGTCCGAAAAATACGGTACTTATTTATTCATTTTTCAGTTTGTTTATTAATATCTTTAATTATTCATTTATCTAATTACCTATTTATTCATTCATCAACATATAAATTTATTGAAAAGTCTATTTATATATATATATTTATCTATTTTTCTCTATTCAATGATTAATCAATCATTTCTTTTTCATTTATTTATCTACTTATTCATTTATATGCTGACTTGTTTATTCAGCAGTTTGTGTACCTGTTTACCTATTCATTTAAATTCTTATTTATTTGTGTATTTAATTATTCATCTAATAATTCATTAACTCCCTCCTTGAACCATTTCCATTCCTCCTCTCCTAGTTCTACGCCATCCTTCACTCTCTCAGCTTCTTCTTATACTCCTTCTCCTTTTATTTCTCATTTAAGCAGTTCACTCTAAGTACCTCCCTACCTTCTGCCCTTTTCCTCTTTCTCCACCTATCCTTCACTCTCAACATACCTTCTACCAAAAAATGATCTGATATTCCCCTACTCTCTCCCCTTAGAACATATACAACCTTAACTCTTCCTACTATACCCTTGGGTACTACTATATAGTCCATTAACACTCTATCTACCATACTTCCATCCCCCACCCTCTCCCATGTTTACTTATGACTTACTTTCTTCCGAAACACTTTATATGCCATCATCTTTCTTTCGAGACACATCTCCCCCATCAACACACCACTACAATTTTTTCCTGGAATTCCACACTTCCCAATCACTCCATCTATTGGTTCATTTCTTACCCTAGTATTAAGGTCTCCCAGTACAACTACATTGACATTTCTCCCTAATCCCTCTATGCACTCATTTAAATCCATCCAAAAAGCCTCCCTTTCTTCTACACTCTTCTCATTACACTTACAAAAACCCACATCTCCTTTCACAGCTTCACCTTCATCCACATTAACCTTGAAGAAACCTCCTTCCACTCCACTACATGCTTACATATCTCTTCACTTACTAGTATAGCCACCCCTTCTCTCCCTCGTCCTCTCTTCACTCCTGAGAACCTCCCAACTACACTCCCAAACTCACAATCGTCCCTCCCTTTCAACTTGGTTTCATTCAATACCAACACATCCATCTTTTTTATCATAAACATACTGGCTATCTCTTCTCTTCTACTCTCATCTTTACACATCCATGGGGCTACAGGTAGCAGGATTCCTAGTTCTATCCTTGTCCCATTACGAGTATGTCACCTTGTACAACTTGGTGGTAGCATTTTTCCCCCACCACAGGGTTAGGCGAAAAAAGGAAATGAATATTCAGAGAAATGGTACAGGACAGTAACAAGGGGTGGGGGGACAGCATAACAGAGGGACAGTCACAGTATAATAAAAGTATCATCATTTCTCTACAAACAGAGATTTCCTCTATCAAAGACAAAATGATGTGTGACTCTGGTCTGTAGGGGCACCCCATATAGACCCTAAAGTATCAGCTGTATGTAACTTTGCCACATTAACCTGCATATACATAATGATTAATAAATATATAATAAATGATAAATAATAACTATTAATTTCTTAATTATCCTATAATGCGACACTGCTTAATTATCATATAATGCAACACTGCTTCTGACCCAGGGCAGTGGACAGGATGCAGGGATGACCCGTCATCCAGGAGGTGCCAAGATAAGATGGAGGGTGGAGAGGAGTGGAATACATAGGAAATGGAATGGGTGGGAGTGGTTTCTATGTCTTTTTCTTTTTGGCTACCCACCATGTACGGGGAAAAAGCCTTTGGTATATGTATGTATGTAATCATCATATAATAGGAAATAATATATACATACATATACCAAAGGCTTTTTCCCCCTTACAAGGGGAATAGCAAAAAAAAAAAAGAAAAAAAAAAAAAAAAGGTATAAAGACCATTCCCACCCATTTCATCCCTAATACACTCCACTCCCTTCGACCCTCTACCCTCTCTCTTATCTTGGCACTGGGTCAGAAGCAGTCTCGCAAGACATAGAACATCCACAGCAAGGCCGCTTCATAAAATCGGCAAACCCCCCCCTCTCCGTCCCCTCATGCAGAAAAAGAGAAGACAGGGAGAAATCCCTTTGGGCTGCATCAAATTTTTCTCACACATACTACCTCACCCACCCCATCCCACCTTATGCATCACAACCTCATCCATATACAACCATTCTCCATTCACCCCTGTCTTCTGTCTTCTCCCATCCTTTCTCCACAGATATTTCCCTCTTCCCTAAAGCCCCTTCCACCCCATCCATCCATCTCATCCTAGGTCCCCCCTCATGTTCACTCACTCCACTTCTGCCTTCCACACCTATTTTACTAGTCTTTCTTCATTCATTCTTTCCATGTGTCCAAACCATCCCAACCCTATCTCTCAACTCCCTTACCACCCCCCGTTCTCCTCCTTACCTCCTCATTTCTCACTCTATCCAGCCAAACCCCTATCATACTTCTCAGGCACCTCATCTCAAACACATTCAAACTCCTTCTCTCTTCCTCTCTTATGTTCCATGTTTCTGCCCCATACAGTGCTGTCAGCACAATCACTTCTTCATACAATTTCCTCTTAGCATGGCAAATGTACATTAAACTAAGAAACGAATATGTAAAAATACGCAGAGATGAAAAGAGGAATTATGAAAAAAAGATAATAGACAAATGTGAGGAAGAACCCAGACTATTTTACAAATATGTAAATGGAAAACTGAAAAACAAACATGAAATAGAAAAACTGCACCAAGATAAAAAGGAATATACAGAAGAACTGGAAATGGCTGAAATTATGAACAACCACTTCAGAACAGTATTCACAATAGAAAACTCGCCTAACAGTGTAGATAGAGAGACAGAATTATCCCCAGCAATGAAAGAAATAAACATAACACAAAAAGAAATCAGTGATCAAATTAAAACCCTGGATGTCAGAAAATCACATGGCCCAGATGGGATTGCAAACTGGATACTGAAGGAATGTATGGAAGAATTAACTGATAAAATATATAATTAAATCCTCACTTAAAGAAGGAAAAGTACCATTGGACTGGGAAATGGCAAACATTGTACCAATTTATAAGGGAGGTGATAAAGAAAATCCATCTAACTACAGACCAGTCTCACTAACAAGCACAATAGCAAAATTTTTTGTCAAAAAGAGATGGGTTAAATACCTGGAAGAAAAATCTATACTGAACCCAAATCAATTTGGATTCAGACAAGGGAGATCATGTACAACAAATCTGATCTGCTTTTACTCAAGATAAGTAGACATAATACAAGAAAGAGATTGATGGGTGGACTGTGCTTTTCTGGACCTGCAAAAGGCATTCGATAAGGTACCTCATAAGAAATTAATAAATAAGATAGAATCAAAGGGTGGCATCAGAGGAAAATTATTGGAATGGATGGAAGACTTCCTGATTGGGAGGAAAATGAGAGTTGTAATTAGAGAAAAATTCTCCAACTAAGAAGTATAAAGCAGTGTCCCACAAGGATCGGTACTGGCCCCGATCATGTTCACCGTTTACATTAATGACATGAATGAAGGTGTGGAGTGCTATATGAATTTCTTTTGCAGATAATGCAAAATTACTTAAAAGGGTAAAAACGGAAGAGGACTGCAACTCATTGCAACAAGATCTGGACACGATATAGAATTGGACTCAAAAGTGGGAAGTGAAATTTAATATAAAGAAATGCAGTATAATGGAATTTGGAAAGAGTAAAAACAGAATATCAAAAGATTACAGAATTGGAGAAGAAAAAATAAAAAAGCAAACTGAAAAAGATCTTGGAGTGATGATTGGAAAGGACATGAAAACTGATGTATAAGTAAAATATTCGGAGAAACCTACAATTTATTGAGGTCAAAGTGGCATTTACTTATATGGAAGAAGAAATTATAAAAAAATACTAACTACACTAATAAGACCAAAACTTGAGTACGCAGCATCACTTTGGACACCCAGCACCAAAAAGAATATTAAGAAACTAGAAAGATTACAAAGAGCGACAACCAAACTAGCACCAACTCTCGCCGAACTAACATATGAGCAAAGACTATCCAAACTGAACCTACCAACACTGGAACAAAGAAGAGAAAGAGGAGATTTGCTGACTATCTACAGAATAATGAAAGGAATGGAAATTTTAGACAGGAACAACCTGTTAGTGTGGGACAACGGTAAAACGAGAGGACACGGAAAAAAACTGAAAAAAGGTAGTTATAGAAAAAACTTGAAAAGGAACAGTTTCCCATACAGAGTGATTGATACATGGAACAAATTAGACAACAAAACAGTATGCGCAAACACTATACAAGATTTTAAGATAAAACTTGATGCGGAGAGATACAAAGATGGGTCACCATGAGCATAGCTCCCCTCCTGTATATTACAACTAGGTAAATAAATACAACTAGGTAAATAAATTTCCAAATGTCTATTTCTCATTACACTTTTTTAATCCACCAAGGCACTTACTTGCTTCTCTTAATGTACATGATAAATAATAGATATTAAATTATATACAACAAATAATATATGATAGATAATAAATAATAAGTTCCAGATTATAAATAATCAACAGTATATAATAAATGATAAATCATATATAATAAATATTAGATAAAATATAATAAATGGTGAATGATAAATAATAGGTAATAAATTATGAATTACAATTAGTATATAATATAAAGTATATCATAAATAACGAATAATAAATTATAGATGTATATAGTCATGATAATTACCAATATATTTGTTTTTTCATATATTCATTTCTAGATTTATTCTTTTATAAATCTATTCTTTGATCTTTGTTATATATTCATCTCTTCATGTATTATTTTCTTTATTTATTTACTTATTCATTTATTTGCTGACTTTTTCAACTTTTGCTATTAAAGTGACGATAGTTGGTTATGAAGTTTGGTTTCCTGTTCTTTGTACCGAGTTTGTTCAGTTTTAGTAATTTCCTCGTTTGAGGACCTAATTTTCTTTGACGGGAATTGCCGGCTAAGGAGACTTTGTTATTCTCAAGAACTTTCGAAATTCATCGAATTGTTCCTTCAACTTGGTGGCCTCTATTGTTATATTGTCATGGTTTCCCTTGATCTGTTTGCCTTCTTTCAATTTAAACATGTATTTAAACCAAATTGATGATTTTTTCTTAAATTCTGTCTTAATTGTTGCTTAGTTTGCAAGACAGTTTTTGGTATGACTGTCTTACTCTTGTGTATTTGGTGACGAGTTTGTTGGGGTTGCCGTTTCGATATGACTAGCAACAATAAATCCTTGTCTGACTTGGAGGTTTTGAAAAAACTCTGAAGACAGAGAGGTCATAAAAAGGGCCTTATCTCTAAGGACTTTAAGGTTCTAAATTCACAGTCTGACTCTTTATTTATTTCCGTCCTTGACAACATGTTAATTCAGATTGAGCATTTCCTCTCAAAAATACAAGATTTAGATGATGACATTTCAACTTGCTCCTCGAAGAAGAAAAGGACAAGGATATGGTAAAATCCAGGGCTTACTGCCTGTCCATTCTTCTTGAAATGTCTCCTTTTAAGGAATGGAGACAAGAGTTAAAGGGAGTTCTTGACTCTAAAATTGGTGAAAAATCTAGCAAGTCTACTGCTGTTAATTCTGTAAAACTTCTTCCTCCTATTGTTCTTCAAAATTTTGAGAAAAATTCCAACAATCCATTTGCTTATTTCAATTTTAAAAAGGGTTTTCTGAATGCCTTAGCTGGTATCCCCAATCTGACTAACAGTCAGAAGTAAATTTATTTCAAGGGATATCTCAGAGGGGAGGCTTTCCATTTTGTGGAGAATGTACTAGTGGATGATTCAAATTATGACTCTGCATTCCTTCTTTTTGATGAGTTGTATTTAAAAAAACAGGAATTACTGGACAAGGTGTTGATTTCCATTATCAATGCACCGGAGGTCTCACCCTTAAGGGACCTAGAAAGTTACATTAGGTCTGTAGATTCCAAGCTACAAGACCTTAAGGAAATTGGAGTAGATTTCACTAAGCCAGGAAGCGAGGGCCTTCTTTTGATCAGTAAATTAATTTTAAATAAGTTACCTAAATTTTTCTTAATTGAACTGTCTTGAGTGATTAATTCTGATTACCCCAATTTTAATCAACTCAAGGAAGTTTACCAGTCAGTTTTAGTTAGACTTAAAATGGGATCAGATGATCTTAGTGTCAAACCTAAACGAAGTCTTTCTACCAGCTCCCTTGCTTTCGAGGAAAGTTCCTTGAAAAAACCTCTTGATTCCTGTATGGGAGTTGGTGGCTCCTTTAAGGTCAATTCAGATTCCTTTAAGAAGTCTATCAGTAGATGTAGATTTTGCCCTGCTTCCGACCATGCTAGTTTGAAGTGTACTTCATATATTTCCCTTGAGGACAGGAAAGTTAGAGCAGCTCAATTAGGACTGTGCAATAGATATCTAAATCATGGACATGGTTCTTTGGAATGCCCCGGGTTAAAGGCTGCTCTGCCTTACAAATGTTTTGTTTGCAACAAACCTGAGTACCATGGAGCCATGTGTCCTATGGCTTATAAGTCACCACTTTCTGAAGGTAAAGTGTTTAATTTTCATAATCTATCCAATTCCATTGTTCCTTTGGTTTCCCTTCCTATTAGCAGAGGCAAGAGAACTGCCCAATGTCTCTTTTTGTTGGACACTGGAGCCCAGTTTTCTATTATTAACAAGGAATTTGTAGAGGACGGAGTCAGACCTTGTTTAAGTCCTCCTATGGACAAGTTAGTTTCTTCCTTTGGTTTACCTCTAATGAATAAAAGAGGTTTTAACTACACTGCTAACTTAAAACTCCCCTCAGGGATGAATTTGTTTAGTTTGATTTTTGCTATAGAAGGATTCAACTTGTCCTTACAAATTCCTTCCTTATCCTCTGTACTACTTAGTATAAATAATCACAATTATTTTGTTTCACCTAGTTTTCCAAAAGTGAAGGGAGATCAACTGAACGTTTTAGGCATCATAGGAAATGATATTCTTCAAAACTTTAAACATTTTTCAATTGAAAGTGCCCCCTTATATGGTAGCCCGTCATGCAAGGTTATCAAACTTGCTGATGGTTTCATTCCATACGTGGGACTGAATATATCCCTCCTAGTGAGAAGCCTTTCTACTTAAAGAGAATGATAAGGGGGATTCCAGAAATGCCCTCTAATGAAATGCAAAATGTTGATAGTTTCAAATGTAAGGAGAGGCCTCTAAGGGTAAAACCAAATTCTGACCTTGGATTGTATTCATTTAATTGCTTAGAGGAATATCATAGAGATTCTCGTTTTTTATAATTCCTCTTTCAAGACCAATGGAATTTCTCTAAAACCTGAGAAGAGTACTTCCCTTTCTCTGTCTAAAAGGACTGTTAAATACTTTCCTCCCAGAAGGTTAGGCAAGGAAAGGTTACTTGTCAACTTCTGTTTAGAACCTGGAAGTTCTCAATTTGATCCTTTGCAGGAAGTCTTTATTAATTCTAATGTAGAGTATGGTCTTGACAATTTCTATTCTTTAGAGTCCATTGGCATTAAAGAGGAACTTGATAGATTTAAACAGTCCATTTCCTTCAAGAATGGACACTACTATGTGAAGATCCCGTGGTAAAAGGATTTGGTGGACCTTGTTCCCTCTAATCTGAAGATTGCCTTTGCAGTGGCCCAAAGGGTTTATGACAAACTTGAGCAAAAGGGGCTTAGAGAGGAATATGAAGCTGTGTTTGACCAGCAAGAGGCCTTGGGTATTATTAAGCCAGTAACTAAAAGAGTCCCTGGACAAATCTTCATACCCTATAGACATGTGTTGAAGGATGATGATCTTGCCACTTCTAGAATAAGGACAGTTTTCAATTGATCTCTTAAAGTAGGAAAAGCTGTATTCCCGGGAGTTGAATTAATGAACAACCTCCTCTCCCTCTTGTTCTATTTCAGAACCAGTAATTATGTCATTTTGGCTGATGTTATGAAAGCCTTCTTGCACATCCGTCTGAAGGATGAGGATGATCGTAACAGATTCTGTTTCTTTAGGAGGATTAACGACCAGTAGGTATAATACTATCATTTTTGGCTTCATTCGCTCTCCTTTCATTCTGAATTTTATTATCCAACACCATCTTTTTTTGCAGCCTGACACTCTAACTGTCTCCTTAATTGAGGATAAATTTGATGTAGACAATTTGGTATTTGTTCCCTCCCTGCTATGGTCGAGAAGATTAATGAGATCATGCTCAATGGAGGTTTACCTCTCAGGGAGTAGACATGCAACTTAACTTCTGTTCTTTCTGTTCTTGATCAAGAAGTAGTTTGCAATAAAGAGGTAAAAGTGTTGGGATATATTTATAATAAGGATTATGATACTTTGAGAATCAAGGATGTTTCCCTTGACAAAGATGCCTCAACCAAAAGACAAGTTTTGTCTTCCTTGTCTTCTGTATTTGATCCTTTAGGGCTTTTCTCTCCTGATGCTGTTGCATGTTATTAGAGAGATGTGCCAAAAGATGGTGGATTGGGATTGGAAATTAGATAGCGAGTTACTTGCTAGATGGAACAAGTTATGTGAAAATTTTAGGGAGGTTAATAACCTATCCTTTAAAAGGAAAACTTTCTGTTCTGAATCTCCCCTCAAATTATTTGTATTTGCTGATGCTTCCAAGGAAGCGTATGGATGTGCCATCTATGTAGGGCAAGAAAGAAGAGAATTAAAGGAGTCTAATACCTCTCTTCTATTTGCCAAGGTCAAGGTGGCTCCTATTAAACAAAGAACTTTACTGTCTTTGGAGCTTATGGCAACTTCTCTCTCTTTGAAATGCCTCAGCACTATTTTTGAGGAAGGACTGATATCTGCCCCACTGGTTGAATTTGTGTTTCTTTTTGTTAATAGTCAAGTTGCCCTTTCTTGGATCCTGACCAACAAGGTTCCTAAGAAAATGATATTTGTTAATAATAGATTAAAAGGAAATTTCCAACCTCTTGGAAATTTTCAAGGCCAAGTTCAAACCTATTTCTTTTACTTATGTTCCTTCTGAACATAATATGGCTGATTTCCTAACTAAACCTTGTAGTGCTAAGGTGTTCAAGGAAAAATTCAATTGGTGGATTTATGGACCTGAATGGTTGTTGTTGCCACCTCATACTTGGCCAAAGGATCCTAATGTTCAGGCTAGAGAGTTGGAACCCTTTGAAGAGGCCTCAGACTTAGAGGAGGTTAACTCTTTACAAGACGACTGTGTCTCTCTGGAACCTACCTCTGTGAGGCCAACTCGTAAGACTGCCCTGGGCTCTAGAGACCTAGTAGAGTCTCTAGCACTCAAAAACTTATTTTAAATTTTGCTCAAAAGAGTTACATTTCTTAAACACTTTAATTTTGTTGTCAGGGAGGCTGTGGTAATTATTTTTGGGGAATTGCATTGTTTACCTTAAGTTACGGCAATTTCCCTCAAGGCTTGTTTAATTTCGATTCAGGAACCTTTCCTGAAACTGCGAACCACACTATCGTAACTTTAATTAAGAAACAATTAAATTCCCCTCCCTTTTTATTTTATTAAACCTATGATGTAATTTTGGTTTATAAATCGGGAACTTTGAGAATTTGAAGCTTTTATGAACACGTAAGAGTCCCTGCCAAACGACACTGCTTTTCGTCAACTGAATGTCAGATTACCTTCAGCACTGGTACCAGATGCTTCTCTCAAGAAAAGGAGGAAAAAGAGATTGCCAAAGAAATACTAAAAGAGTTACAAACAGATGAGTTACGCTGGGACCAAGAAATCGAGGAAACCCATAGAATGGGCAGGTACTCTAAAGATAAACAGCATAGACCACTAAAAGTTAAACTTAAATTGCAATCAAGCGCAGAAGAAATATTATCTAGAACAATAAGATTAGCAAACAGTGAACAGTACAAAAGTATTTGGATAAAAAAAGAAATGAGTGAGGAAGAAAAAGAGAACGAAAAAGAACTTAGGCGAATCAAAGGAATGAGAATAGAACTGAAAAGGAAAAGGAGGAGTCTTTTTGGAGAGTGATAGACATGAGGCTGAGAAAACGATATATAGGGAAAATGGAAACAAAGAAGACAGAAGGGAAGGAGGAGAAAAGAAACTAAAAATAGCTTATACAAATATAGATGGAATAATCTCAGGAATAAACGAACTAAATGATTATCTAGTCTCAGAAGAACCAGACATAATGGGAATTGTAGAAACCAAATTAAAGTACACCCTAACACCCCACACTGTGGGACAAGGTGTATACAACTGTTGGACAAAGAACAGAAAGAACAAACAGGGCGTAGGTGTTCTAATATTGACTAAGAAAGATTTGAGTGTAACAAAAATAACTGAAGGAAAATACAATGTAGAATCAATTATAGTACAAGTCGAAGGTAAACAAATGAAGAAAAGAAAATTTGTAGTGGTATATGTACCTCCTAAAACACAAGCCTGGACAGAAAGGGATCATTCCGAGTTACTAGAAGATACAAAGGATGAATTAATTGAAACACTGAAAGATGGAGGAAATACAGTAATTATGGGTGACTTTAATTCAAAAGAAATATGCTGGGAAGAAATGACAGTGAAGGGGGGAGAGAGACACTGGGGCAATGTACTCCTTGACTTGACCATTGAATACACAATGATCCAGTGGATTAAAGAAAATACTAGATACAGAGGAAATGAAGAACCCTCAAAATTGGACTTAATACTTATGACAGAACCTGAGATTATTGAAAAAATTGATTATAAAACTCCGATAGGAAAAAGTGACCACGTACTAATTGAAATGGAATTGAAAGAACAAATGGACCAAATCAAAAATGATAAACATAAAATAGGAAGACCCATGTATAACAAAACAAACTTTGAGAAACTTAAAACATTCTTTCACAATGCAAACTGGGGAAAAATTCCAAAACGAAGATACAGGGATAGAAGAAAAATGGAACATACTAAAAGAAATTTATAATGAAGGAGTGAACAAATATGTATCACAACAAAAAATGGAAAAGGCATACATAAAGAGCTGCTACAACAAAAGATGTAGTGAAGCTAAGGAAAAAAGAGACAAAGCTTGGAAAAAGTGGAAAAGAGATAAGAAACAAAGCAAATGGCAAACATACATCAAACTAAGAAACGAATATGTAAAATTACACTAAGATGAAAAGAGGAATTATGAAAAAAGGATAATAGACAAATGTAAGGAAGAACCCAAACTATTTTACAAATATGTAAATGGAAAACTGAAAAACAAACAAGAAATAGAAAAACTGCGCCAAGATAAAAAGGAATATACAGAAGAACTGGAAATGGGTGAAATTATGAACAACCACTTCAGATCAGTATTCACAATAGAAAACTCGCCTAACAGTGTAGATAGAGAGAATTATCCCCAGCAATGAAAGAAATAAACGTAACACAAAAAGAAATCAGTGATCAAATTAAAACCCTTGATGTCAGAAAATCACATGGCCCATATGGGATTGCAAACTGGATACTGAAGGAATGTATGGAAGAATTAACTGATAAAATATATAATATAATTAAATCCTCACTTAAAGAAGGAAAAGTACCATTGGACTGGAAAAAGGCAAACATTGTACCAATTTATAAGGGAGGTGATAAAGAAGATCCATCTAACTACAGACCGGTCTCACTAACAAGCACAATAGCAAAAATTTGTGAAAGAGTTGTCAATAACAGATGGTTTAAATACCTGGAAGAAAAATCTATACTGAACCCAAATCAATTTGGATTCAGACAAGGGAGATTATGTACAACAAATCTGATCTGCTTTTACTCAAGATTAGTAGACATAATACAAGAAAGAGATGGATGGGCGGACTGTGCTTTCCTGGACCTGCAAAAGGCATTCGATAAGGTACCTCATAAGAAATTAATAAATAAGATAGAATCAAAGGGTGGAATCAGAGGAAAATTATTGGAATGGATGGAAGACTTCCTGATTGGGGGGAAATTGAGAGTTGTAATTAGAGATAAATTCTCCAACTGGGAAGAAGTAAAAAGCGGTGTCCCGCAAGGATCGTTACTGGCCCCGATCATGTTCGCCGTATACATTAATGACATGAATGAAGGCGTGGAGTGCTATATGAATTTTTTTGCAGATGCAAAATTACTTAAAAAGGTAAAAATGGAAGAGGATTGCAACTCATTGCAACAAGATCTGGACCCGATATGGAATTGGACTCAAAAGTGGGAAGTGAAATTGAATATAAAGAAATGCAGTATAATGGAATTTGGAAAGAGTAAAAACAGAATATCAAAAGATTACAGAATTGGAGAAGAAAAAAAAAAAAAAAGCAAACTCTGAAAAAGATCTTGGAGTGATGATTGGAAAGGACATGAAACCTGATAAGCATATAAATAAAATATTCTGAGAAACCTACAACTTATTGAGGTCAATCAAAGTGGCATTTACTTATATGGATGAAGAAATGATAAAGAAAATACTAACTACACTAATAAGACCAAAACTTGAGTACGCAGCATCACTTTGGACACCCAGCACCAAAAAGAATATTAAGAAACTAGAAAGATTACAAAGAGCGACAACCAAACTAGCACCGACTCTCGCCGAACTAACATATGAGCAAAGACTATCCAAACTGAACCTACCAACAAAGAAGAGAAAGAGGAGATTTGCTGACTATCTACAGAATAATGAAAGGAATGGAAGTTTTAGACAGGAACGACCTGTTAGTGTGGAACAACAGTAAAACGAGGGGACAACGGTAAAACAAGGGGACACCGGTAATATGAGAGGACACGGAAAAAACTGAAAAAAGATAGCTATAGAAAAAACTTGAAAAGGAACAGTTTCCCACACAGAGTGATTAATACATGGAACAAATTAGACAACAAAACAGTATGTGCAAACACTATACAAGATTTTAAGATAAAACTTGATGCGGAGAGATACAAAGACGGTCACCATGAGCATAGCTCCCCTCCCGTATATTACAACTAAGTAAATAGGAAGCCATCAAGATTTCACTTCAACTTCAGACTACTAATGTCTGAGAACAGAAACAAGTAAGTTCTCAGACTGTACAGATGAAATTTGTAAACCATAAATACGGTACTACTTAATTTCTTATATATTTGTGTATTTACTTATTTTTATAATCATTCAGTAATTCTTTAATCGGCTATTCTTTTGTTGATTTGTTTATCTATATATTTGTTCAGTTATTTGTGTATTTATTTATCTAGTTCCTCATATATTTATTTGTTCATCTTTTTATTTACCTCTTTACTCATTTATCTATTCATCTATTTATTTGTTTAATATTTTTAATTGTTTATCTTTTTATCAATCTATTTATTCATTAATTTAGTTATCTATTGATGTAAATATCCAACTATTTATTTAATAAGCTATCTATGTGCTGCAACTGTGAGCCTTAGACATATGCATACACTGCAGATGTCTCAAGTGAAGACAAAACACACTAAGAGCAATTAAGAATTCTTATCCAACTTTCATTGACTAGACTATAAATGACACAAATTGTATTGGAAGCTGTTTATTATGCTTGTCTGTTTGAATTCACTGATATAAAGTTTATTAAGTATCTCCAAACCAAAATTCTATCTGTATTTTGATAGTCTCTACCCAAGTGACAAAAAAAAAAAAAAAAAAAAAAAAAAATAAAGATTTACTAGAGCTTTCAGGGTATCAAGGCGTTATGTCAAAACAAGGGTGGCCTATATTTTGGACGTGATTTTTTGTTAAGCTCTGAATAGATTATTTGGGGGATTTTGCATGTTAAAGTACTTTATATTTTTGGATTATGGTGAAAAAGTTCGCTTTGTAAAATGTTTTTCCTCTTTTTGCCAATATTATACCTGATACTCCTGGACTACACATACATACATATACTGTACATTGATAAGGCCTAGACTAGAGTATGCGGCGACATTGTGGTCCCCCAGTACCAAAAAGAATATAAAGAAAATATTCCAAAGAGCAGCTACAAAAATGGCACCTGCACTTGCAAACCTATCATACGAGGAGAGATTGGATAAACTGGAGTTACCGACACAGGAGCAAAGAAGAGAGAGAGGTGACCTATTGACCATCTACAGAATCATGTAAGGCACAGAGATACTTGATAGAGAGGACTTACTTAACTGGGACAAGAGAAACACAAGAGGACATGGAAAGAAAATAAAAAAACGTAGCTATAGAAGAGAACTGAAGAAAAACAGTTTTCCACATAGAGTTTTGGACACTTGGAACAAACTGGATAATGAAATAGTATGCGCAAAAACCATTCATGAGTTTAAAAGCAAACTAGACACTGCGTGATACAATGGCGGGACACCACGAGCATAGCTCCCCTTCCCGCAAAATACAACTAGGTAAAGACCAAGGCTTTTTCCCCCTTACAAGGGAGGTAGCCAAAGAGAAAAAGGCATAAAATCATTCCCACCCATTCCATCACTAAATACACTCCACTCCCCTCCACCCTCCCTCCTATCTTAGCACCTCCTGGATGATGGGTCATCCCTGCACCTTGTCCACTGCCCTGGGCCAGAGACAGTGTCGCAAGTTACAGCACATCCACAGCAAGGCTGCCTCATTAAATCAGCGACCCCCCCTCTCCATCCCCCCATTCTACATAAAATGGACTACACACGCAATAGAAAAGGAATGCAGAACATTAGTGACATCATGTCGCTTGCCTTTGACCAGCCTCAATGGAAATACGATCATATTTATTTCAAATTTATTTTTCCTCATTCTGCATTAAATATCTGCATTTTCACTTGTGCTGCCATATCATGGAGTGAATACATGCATTTTCATACAAATACCTTTATCAGATAATTTTGGCAATGAACATCAATTAAAAAAACAGGAGTTCCAGTGATATCTACCAAGGCAAGCTTCCATAGATACTGAAATGGCACCTCGCAGGTTCCAATCCCGGGACCCTCAGGACGCAGCCCACTGAAAAACCACATGAGAAAAAGCACGGTGCTGCTGAGATTCGAACTTGGATCTGCTGATACGGTGTCAGCCATGTGTGCCATCATACCAGTGTCATGCACTTATCTAAGGTAATTAGTACCATACATATTTCATATCAATACTTTATGTTATAGACCATAATACTGTACTGTATATTGCAAGGTTATAATGTTAATGTTACATACATACATATATACACCAAAGGCTTTTTTCCCCCTTTGTAAGGGAGGTAGCCAAAAACAAAGGCATAAAAACTACTCCCACCCATTCCATCCCCATCACACTCCACTCACCTCCACCCTCTTCCCTCCCTCATATCTTGGCACCTCCTGGATGATGGGTCATCCCTGCATCTCGCCCACTGCCCTGGGTCAGAAGCAGTGTCACAAGACACAGCACATCCACAGCAAGGCTGCTTCATTAATTCGACAAACCCCCTCTCCATTCCCTCATGCAGAAAAGAAGATGGGGAGAAATCCCTTCAGACTCCGTCAAATTATTTCTCGGACATACTCCCTCACCCTCATTCCCTACCCATTCCACCTCATGCATCACAACATCATTCATATACAATCATTCTCCATTCACCCCTGTCTTCTGTCCTCTCCTGTCCTTCCTCAACAAACATTCCCCTCTTTCCCAAAGCCCCTTTTACCCCATCCATCCATCTCATCCTAGGTCGATCCCTCATGTTCATTCCTTCCACACCTCTTTTACTAATCTTTCTTCATTCATTCTTCCCATGCATCCAAACCATCCCAATACTCTTTCATCAACCCCATCTCCCAACTCCCTTTCCACCCCCGTTCTCCTCTTCACCTCATTTCTCACACTATCCAGCCTAGTAACCCCTATCATACTTCTCAGAGACCTCATCTCAAACACATTCAAACTCCTCCTCTCTTCCTCCCTTATGTTCCATGTTTCTGCCCTGTACAGTGCTGTCGGCATAATCACTCCTTCATACAATCTCCTCCTAGCATCCATTCCCAAATTTCTATTTAATTGTCTCCTGATGTCATCCAGGTCTGTCCTGTTTGGAGTGATTATAAGCACATTGTCCACGTACCTGAGCCATATTGGCCTCCTTCCTACCATATGAGAGTAGTGGTCCTTCTCTTGGACCTCCATGAAGAGGCAAGCAGCCACGGCACTCAGAGGTGACCCCATTGCTAGGCCACTGTGCTGAAGAAACTCTTCTCCCTCAAAGGTGAATGAACCAAAGTTTACACACATGGATACCAGCTTCATGAAGTCTCCCCTGGGCAGCGGCAACTCCTCCTCGTCCACGTTGATGACCACTCTCCACACTGCCTCCAAAGCGCCATCTATGGGAATTTGTGTGAATAAGGACTTGACATCATAACTGGCCATTTTCATGCACCTCATGCTTATCCCCTTTAATCTGCGCAGCAGGTCCTCTGAGTTTCTTAGATGAGACCCACTTATGGATCCCATGGCTCTAGATAGGGGCTTGGCCAACACTTTTGCTAGTCATTTATTTTTCCTCACTCTGTGTTAAGTATCTGTGTTTTCACTTGCGCTGCTATTTCATGGAGTGAATATAAGCATTTTCATACAAATACCTTTATCAGATCATTTTGGCAATGAATACTAATTCAAAGAACAAGAGTTCCAGTGACATCTACCAAGGCGAGCTTCCATAGATACTAGAATGGAACCTCCCAGGTTTCGAACTCAGGACCCTCGGGATGCAGCCCAGTGACTCTAACCACTGAACCACCAGAACATGAAAAAAGAGAAAAAATCAAAAGCACGGCACCACCGAGATTTAAACTCAGATCTGCTGATACAGTGTCAGCCATGTGTGCCACACACCACAGCACCATGCACTCATCTAAGGTAATTAGAACCATATATATTTCATATCAATACGGCAGAGACTTCAACAAAAACTCTTATGGATAAGGTAACCAGGGCATTTGTTTTGTGACTTTATGTTATAGACCATAATACTGTATATTGCAAGGTTATAATGTTAATTTACATACATACATATACCAAAGGCTTTTTTCCCCCCTTGTAAGGGAGGTAGCCAAAAAACAAAGGCATAAAAACTACTCCCACCCATTCCATCCCCATCACACTCCACTCACCTCCGGCCTCTTCCCTTCCTCTTATCTTGGTACCTCCTGGATGACGGGTCATCCCTGTATCTCGCCCACTGCCCTGGATCAGTAGTGTCACAAGACACAGCACATTCACAGCAAGGCTGCTTCAATAATTCGGCGAACCCCCTCTCCATCCCCTCATGCAGAAAAGATGGGGAGAAATCCCTTCGGACTGTGTCAAATTATTTCTCATACATACACCCTCACCCCCCATCCCCCACCCATTCCACCTCATGCATCACATCATTCATATACAACAATTCTCCATTCACCCCTGTCTTCTGTCCTTCCTCAATAAACATTCCCCTCTTCCCAAAGCCCCTTTTACCCCATCCATCCAAGGTCGATCCCTCATGTTCACTCCTTCCACATCTCTTTTACTAATCTTTCTTCATTCATTCTTTCCATGCATCCAAACCATCCCAATACTCTTTAATCTACCCTATCTCCCAACTCCCTTTCCACCCCTGTTCTCCTCTTCACCTCCTCATTTCTCACTCTATCCAGCCTAGTAACTCCTATCATACTTCTCAGAGACTTCATCTCAAACACATTCAAACTCCTCCTCTCTTCCTCCCTTATGTTCCATGTGCCTGTCCTGTACAGTGCTGTCAGCACAATCACTCCTTCATACAATCTCCTCCTAGCATCCATTCCCAAATTTCTATTTTTGCTTCTGTATTATTTAACAGACTTAATATTAAAATTCTTAAATGTAATATAAAGTCTGTTAAATGATACAGAAGAAAAAATACACATTCAACACTGGACAAAAGATAAATTGATTCCTATTGAGGCTGAACGTACCTGCTAACTCTCCAGCAAGGCATCTTGGGGTCAAAGGGAAGCAACATGATATCATCAATCCTTGACATTTGTTTTCTATGGCATGCAAGAAGAAATACGGCTTCATTTGTAAATAGAGTGATATAAAAACAGCAAGATGAATAATATTAATATAGACATTTATAGGTATGACAAAATAGGGAGTATGAAAGAGAATAGTGGAAAACAAGGAAGAAAGGCAATGAATTGCTTGATGAAAACAGGAACCGCGAATCTTAGCAGTTGTGGACACGTCTTTATGTGAAGGCATTAGAACTGTCATTGGATGTAACACTTTATACTTGTCTATATCTATCTGCATTGATCTACCTTACTACCTATGTATTTACCTAAGCATATCTACCTATTTACACACCTAACTATGAATATAGGCATGTGTATGTATGTATTTACCTAGTTGTATTTTGCAGAAGAAGAGCTATGCTCATAGTGACCCACAGTTATATCTTTTTGCATCCATGTATCTATTACTCTGTGTGGAAAGCTGTTCTTTTTCAAATCTCTTCTGTAACCGTCCTTCGTAAGTTTCTTCTCATGTCCTCAACTATTTCTTCTGTCCCATTTAAGTAGATCATCCGTCAAGGATTTCCATCCCTTTCATAAGGCTGTAGAATGTAGATGGTTATCAAATCACCTCTTTCTCTTCTTTGCTCCAGAGTTAGTAAGTTTAGTTTGTCCAATCTTTGTTTGTATGTCAACTTGCTAAGTGTTGTTGCCATCTTTATTAATACTCTTTGAATTCTTTCTAGTTTCTTTATGTTTTTATTGTACTGGGTGTCCATAGTGATGCTGCATATCTAAATTTGGTCTTATCAGTGTAACTAGTATTCTCTTTACCATTTCCTTGTCCATGTAGTCAAAGGCCACTTTCATTGCTCTTGTTAAATTGTAAGTTTCTCCAACTATTTTGTTTACATGTTTGTCTGGTGACATGTTGTTTGAGATAATTACTACTAGGTTTCTTTCTAAGTTTACTTTTGTTAACTTCCTTTGTTCCAATTTTGTATTGACCAGATATTCTATTTTTACTTTTTCCAAATTCCATTATATTACATTTCTTAATGTTGAAATTCACTTCATTCTTTATATTCCATTTCCAGACTTTGTCCAGGTCTTCTTGAAAAGATTTGCAATCTTCTTCTTTACTTACTCTCTTTAATACTTTTGCATCATCTGCAAAGAAGTTTATATAACATTCAATCCTTCATCCATGTCGTTTATATAAACAGTAAACATTATCAGACCAACACGGAGCCTTGGGGGTCTCCAATTATCTTGCTCACCCAATCTGAGTTCTTTTCTTTAAGTACCACTCTCATTTTTCTTCCGTTCAAGAAGTCTTTCATCCATTCCAATAATTTCCCCTGTATTCCAGCTAATGTTTCAATTTTTCCTAGTAGCTTTTTGTGTGGTATTTTGTCAAAAGCCGTTTGTAAGTCCAGGATGGCACAGCCTGCCCAACCATCTCTTCTATTATATCTACCAATCGTGAGTAAAAGCATACTAAGTTTGTAGTGCATGATCTTCCACTTGTAAATCATAATTGGTTGGGGTTTAGTATTTTGTTCTCTTCCAAGTGTTTAGTCCATTTATTTTTGATAACTTTCACATATTTTTGAAGTTGTGCTTGTAAGGGATACTGGTCTATAGTTTTTTTGGATTTTATTTATCTCCTCCCTTATATATTGGTACAATATTTGCATTTTTCCAGTCTTGTGGTACTTTTCCTTCTTTGAGGTGAGCCAGCTGTTGTTTGCGGACGACACTGCGCTTGTGGCAGGGTCAGAGGAGGGATTGAGGAAGCTGGTGGCAGAGTTTGGGAGAGTATGTGATAGAAGAAAGCTAAAGATAAATGTGGGTAAAAGTAAGGTGATGAGATGTACAAGGGGTGAAAGTGGCAGTAGACTGGAAGTGAACATTAAGGGAGAGCGACTGGAGGAAGTGGATAGTTTTAGATACTTGGGTGCAAGTGTAGCAGGAAAAGGTGGAGTGAAGGTGGAGGTAGAATGTAGATTGAGAGAAGCGAGTAAATGCCTTGGTGGTTTAAAGAGTGTAATGAGGAATAGACATTTGGGAATGGATGCGAAGAGGAGACTGTATGAAGGAGTGATTGTGCCAACAGCACTGTATGGGGCAGAAACGTGGAATATAAGAGAAGAAGAGAGGAGGAGTTTGAATGTGTTTGAGATGAGGTGTCTGAGAAGTATGGTGGGGGTTACTAGGCTGGATAGAGTGAGAAATGAGGAGGTGAGGAAGATGGGGTGAAGGGGGCTTTGGGGAAGAGGGGAATGTCTGTTGAGGAAGGAAGGGAGAGGACGGAAGACAGAGGTGAGTGGAGAATGGTTGTATATGGATGATGTTGTGACTGCATGAGGAGGAATAGGCGGGGGTGGGGGGTGGGGGCCGGGGTAGTATGTGTGAGTAAATTTTGACGCAGCCCGAAGGGATTTCTCCCCGTCCTCGCCTTATATGCAGAGGGGGACGGAGAGGGGGGGTCGCCGATTGGATGAAGCGGCCTTGCTGTGGATGTGCTGTGTCTTGCGGCACTGCTTCTGACCCGGGGCGCAGGGATGACCCGTCATCCAGGAGGTGCTCAGATGAGAGGGAGGGTGGGAGGGGTGTGGAGTGTATCTAGGGATGAAATGGGTGGGAGTGTTTTTATGCCTTTCCCTTTTTGGCTACCTCCCTTGTAAGGGGGAAAAAGCCTTGGTATATGTATGTATGTATTTTATCTGTGACTTCATCAATGCATTCTCTTAATATCTAGTTCACTATTCCGTCTGGCCCATGTGACTTTCTGACATCAAAGTTCTTTATCTGGTCCCTTATTTCTTTTTGTGTCACCGTTGTATGTATGTATTTATTTACCTAGTTGTATTATACGGGAAGGGAGGTATGCTCGTGGTAACCTATCTTTGTTTCTCTCAGCATCAAGTTTTTTTCTTAAAATCTTGTATAGTGTTTGCACACACTGTTTCGTTGTCTAATTTATTTCATGAATCTATCACTCTGTGTGGGAAGCTGTTCCTTTTTAAATTTCTTCTGTAACTATATTTTTTAGTTTCTTTTCGTGTCCTCTCTTTTTACTGTTGTCCCGTACTAACAAGTCATCCCTATCTAAAACTTCCATTCCTTTCAATATTCTGTAGATAGTCAGCAGATCACCTCTTTCTCTTCTCTGTTCCAAAGTTGGTTGTTCTAATTTGGACAGTCTTTGCTCATATGTTAGTTCGGAAAGAGTTGGTGCTAGTTTGGTTGTTGCTCTTTGTAACCTTTCTAGTTTTTTAATGTTCTTTTTGGTACTGGGTGTCCAGAGTGCTGTTGCGTACTCGAGTTTTGGTCTTATTAGTGTAGTTAGGATTTTCTTTAGCATTTCTTCGTCCAAATAGGCAAACGCTGCTTTGATTGATCTCAATAAATTGTAGGTTTCTCCGAATATTTTGTTAATATGCTTATCTGGTGTCATGTCCTTGCCAATCATCACTCCAAGATCGTTCTCCGAGTTTACTTTTTTTCACCTATTTTGTAATCTTTTGATATTCTGTTTTTACTCTTTCCGAACTCCATTATACTACATTTCTTTATATTGAATTTTACTTCCCACTTTTGGGTCCAATTCCAGATCTTGTCCAAATCTTGTTGCAATGAGTTGCAGTCTTCCTCCATTTTTACCTTCTTTAGTATCTTTGCATCATCTGCAAAGAAATTCATATAACACTCTACACCTTCATCCATGTCATTAATGTATATGGCAAACATGATCGGGGCCAGTACAGATCCCTGCGGGACACCGCTTTTCACTTCTTCCCAGTTTGAGAATTTTTCTCTAATTACAACTCTCATTCTCCTCTCAATCAGTCTTTCATCCATTCCAATAATTTTCCTCTGATGCCACCTTTTGACTCTAATCTTCTTTATAAGTTTTTTATGTGGTACTTTGTCAAATGCCTTTTGTAGGTCGAGAAAGGCACAGTCTGCCCACCCATCTCTTTCTTGTATTATGTCTTGAGTAGAAGCAGATCAAATTTATTGTACATGATCTCCCTTTTCTGAATCCAAATTGATTTGGATTTAGTATATTTCTTTCTTTCAGGTGCTTTACCCATCTATTTTTGACAATTCTTTCACAAATTTTTGCTATTGTGCTTGTCAGTGATACCGATCTGTAATTAGATGGGTCTTCTTTATTACCTCCCTTATAGATTGGTACAATGTTTGCCTTCTTCCAGTCCAGTGGCACTTTTCCTTCTTTAAGTAATACTTTAATCATAATGTATATTTTGTCAGTTAATTCTTCCATACATTCTTTCAGTATCCAGTCTGCAATTCCATCTGGACCATGTGCTTGCATGTATATATGTATGTTTTTTTGTTTGTATGTATACAGACGCTCCTCAACTTACGTTTTAGTTGTGTTCCGAACGGCCGAACGTAAGTTGAAAATGAACGTAAGTTGTTACTGTACTATACATCCGTAAATTCTATTACCGTATCTTATAAAACACCCCTAAATCATTAATTATACACATAACATTGTAAAATACAGTAAACTTCCACTTATCCGAACTCCAAGGGGGATTAAAAATGTCCGATTAAAAGAAATGTTCGGTTAATCCGACTTTGTATGTTTCATTCCCGTAGAGTTTTATGCTGTATGCAATATTCGTACCTGTAAACTTAACATACACATGGAAATGCTTATAATAGTTCATAAACATATTCTATAGAACTAACTACAAAGTAATGTCGTACCACATTAGTAAATTTCAACAAAAACCCACTGTGTTGGATAAGAAGAAATGAAATAAATAGATTCCATATATTTCGATCACGGACTGTGATCCTCTTCTGTGGAATACAGAGTAGAGGAGCAAAAGGCATGTCTTATAAACAGTAAAAGAAGAAACATGGATAGGACTCAGGTAGCGTCTAATGTTTTGCGGGGCAGGTCACCCGCCTTCACCAGAGATAGTAGTAATTTGTGGACTGCCCACCATCTCTGGTGAAGGCGGGTGACCTGCCCCGCAAAGCATTAGACGCTACCTGAGTCCTATCCATGTTTCTTCTTTTACTGTTTATAAGACATGCCTTTTGCTCCTCTACTCTGTATTCCACTGAAGAGGATCACAGTCCGTGATCGAAATATATGGAATCTATTTATTTCATTTCTTCTTATCTAACACAGTGGGTTTTTGTTGAAAAATATTCTATAGAGTATAAACAGCTGATTAGGTGTAAACATGGAGTGTGCTGCCACCGTGTGAGCACTTAGTGAAGCTTGCGGGTGGCGGAAGAGGCGGTTGAAGCGATGGCTACCGTATTGAGAAAATATTCTGTTAATGCGATTATTTGGTTAAAACGCATTCGGATAAGCGTGAGTTTACTGTAACATTAATTTCAAATAAATTAAATTCAAGCAACATAAATTGAGATGGTGGAGGAGGAGGAGGCAAGGCACGTTCAGTCTGTCGTTTGTATCATGTAAACAATGGACGCAGCGTCATGCGTAAGTATCGTTTGAACTACGGAGAGCGCGTTAAACTAAAAAATTCACTCAAAAAAAAATTACCATTTTTTTTACAGTCAGTTCAAACGTAAAATCGAAAAAACGCAAAACGAATGAACGTAATTAGAGAAGCGTCTGTATATATAAGTATGCATGAATGTAATAAAAATGAATGTGTGGCCACAAACATGAATTTAAAGAACAAGAGTTCTGGCAAGCTTTCATAGAAGGTCCCTGTGGGCTCAATGTGAGGTATATATGCTTCTAATTCTCCTTCCTTGCATGGCGCCATGGTGTGATGGCACACATGGCTGACACTGTATCAACATATCCAAGTTCGAATCTCGGCAGCGCCATGCTTTTGCTTTTTTCTCTCTTTTCATCATGCGGTAGTTCAGTGGTTACGGTTACTGGGCTGCATCCCGAGGGTCCTGAGTTCAAAACCTGGGAGGTGCCATTTCACTTTCTATGGAAGCTCGCCTTGGTAGACGTCAGGAACTCTTGTTCCTTGAATTAATATTCATTGCCAAAATTATCTGATAAAGGTATCTGTATGAAAATGCATATATTCACTCCATGAAATAACAGTGCAAGTAAAAATGCAGATACTTAATGCAGCGTGAGGAAAAATATTTGAAAAATAAGTATGATCATATTTCCGTTGAGGCTGGTCACAGGCAAGTGACATGACATCACAAATCTTCAACATTTCTATTGAGTGTGTAGTCCAGGACCATTAGTCATAATATTGGCAATTAGAAGACAATAATTTTAGAAAGCAGACTTTTTTTACCATAGTCTAAGGATATAATACACTTTGACATGCCAAAAGCCCAAGGAAATCTATTTGGAGCTTTAACTAAAAAAATCACGTCCAAAGTACAGACCAACTTGTTACAAAAATTCTATATGGAAGAGACAAAAGTGGATGAGAAATGGAATATCTTGATGGAAAATTACAATGAAGGGGTAAACAGGCATGTGCCAAGACAAAAGTGAGAGAGTACATCAAATGTTGGTTCAACAAAAGATGCAGTGAGGCAAAAGACAGAAGGGACACAGCTTGGAAAAGCTGGAGAAAAGATAAAAAACCTAGTAAATGGCAAATTTATATAAACTACAGAAATGAGTATGTTAATGTGAGAAGAGAAGAGAAAAGGAACCATGAAAGGATATTATAGATAAGTGCAAAGATCAACCCAAGCTATTCTATCGATATGTGAATGGTAAACTTAAAAACAAACAGGAAATGGTGAAACTATGCCAAGGAAATATAGAATACACAGAAGAATTAGAAATGGCCGAAGTCATGAACAATCACTTTAAATCTGTCTTCACCAGAGAGAAAATACAAAATTGGGATGAAGATAATAACAAGCAATCTCCCAAATGAGTGAGTTTACAACACAAAAAGAAATATCAGAACACCTATCAAAAGTTGACGTCAGAAAATCACATGGCCCGGATGGTATTGCATATTGGATTCTAAAGGAATGCAAAGAAGAACTAACAGACAAAATACACATCATAATAAATAGCTCACTCAAAGAAGGAAAGATACCTAAAGATTGGAAAAATGCTAACACTGTACCAATATATAGAGGAGGAAACAAGGAAGAACCCACCAACTATAGGCCAGTATCACTAACAAGCACTATAGCCAAAATTTGTGAGAAAATCTTCAAGCATAGATAGGTAATACATCTGGAAGACAACAGCATAATAAACCCAAGACAATTTGGGTTCAGACAAGGAAGATCATGCACCACAAACTTAATATGCTTCTCCTCAAGACTAATAGACATAGTTCAAGAAAGAAATGGATGGGCTGATTGTGCCTTCCTAGAAATGCAAAAAACTTTTGACAAAGTATCACACAGAAAATTACTAAAACAAAAATGGAACACATAGGAGGAATACAAGGGAACCTACTAAAATGGATGGAGGACTTCCTGACTGGTAGAAAGATGAGTGTAGTGCTCAGAGAAAATATTCAGATTGGAAAGAGGTGATCAGTGAGGTACCACAAGGATCTGTATTGGCACCAATAATGTTTGCTATCTATGTGAATGACATGGACGAGGATGTGAACTGCTACATGAGCTTCTTTCCAGACGACGCCAAACTGTTAAGGAAAGTAGAAACTGATAAGGACTGTGAAGCACTGCAGGAAGACCTGGATAAGGTATGGAACTGGAGTCAGAAATGGGAAGTGGACTTTAATACTAAGAAGTGTAGCATAATGGAGTTTGGAAAAAACAAAAACAGAATATCAGGAAAATATACAATTGGAACTAATGAGGTAAAGAAGGCAGGATCCGAAAAAGATTTGGGGGTAATTATCACAAACAACTTGTCCTATGATAAACAGATTAACAAAATTGTCGGGGAGGTTTACAACTTGCTAAGATCAATAAAAAAGGGATTTGCATACTTGGACGAAGACATGATAAAAAAAAATATTGGTTACATTGATAAGGCCTAGACTAGAGTATGCAGCGACATTGTGGTCATCCAGTACCAAAAATAATATAAAGAAAATAGAAAGAATCCAGAGAGCAGCAACAAAAATGGCACCTCCACTTGCAAACCTATCATATGAGGAGAGATTGGCAAAACTGGAGTTACTGACGTTGGAGCAAAGAAGAGAGAGAGAGGTGACCTACTGACCATCTACAGAATCATGAAAGGCACAGAGATACTTGATAGAGAGGACTTACTAAACTGGGACAAGAGAAACACAAGAGGACATGGAAAGAAAATAAAAAAAACATAGCTACAGAAGAGAACTGAAGAAAAACAGTTTTCCACATAGAGTAGTGGACAATTAGAACAAACTGGATAATGAAATAGTATGCGCAAAAAACATTCATGAGTTTAAAAGCAAACTAGACACTACGAGATACAAAGGCAGGACACCACAAGCATAGCTCCCCTTCCCGCAAAATACAACTATGTAAATACATACACACGAGCAGTGGTTGAAGTAAGACGTATCGAAAACAAGCTCCAAACCCTTAAGCAGTGCTTCGCCGATGGACAAATTTGGAACCAAACCTACCTAGTTGTTTACAAAAAACAAGAAGGGAAAATATACTTCGAGTGACCGACAATGTAACCGTCTTTGTATCTTCATTTTTTTTTTTTCACTGTCAGTGACTTAAAAAAATGGAAGGAAAAAACGAGAATCAAAGGGACAAAGAACCAACAAAAATATGCTAGACGTAAGTAGGGTTGAATCACCATTCAGGGTAATCCCAAAAAGGACATGCCTGAACGAGACGCTGAAGACGTACCAAAGGTTTGAAAAAAATCTATTTTCTGGTTTTGATAGAAACAATAGTATTATGTATAGAGGAATAGAAATGGGAAGAGAACCCAGGTTTAAAAATATAATGAGAAATGGGGAAATCATTGACTTGTTATAGATTAATCAATCGAACTCAAAAGTGAATGTAAAATTATATTCAAAGAAGCCCTATTAAGAAGGGCCAATGAAGAAAATAACAGGGAAATAGATGAGTTGAAAAAGGAACTAAATAAAATAAAGGGAGAAAATGAAAGATTGAAAAATGAAGATATGAATAGGAGTGAGGCATTAAAGAAAGAAATAAAGGTTCAAATGCAGGCAGTGACCAAGAAAGTGGAAGAAATTATAAAAGAAAATGACTTCCAGGAAATAAACAGTGTAAAGTAGAACAGGAAAGTCATAAATTATCTTTTAAAGAAATAGTGGAGCAACAGGTCAAGAAAAATGCTAAGGAAATGGGAATCCAAGTAATTAATTAAAGAGAAAGGTAATTTGGTCAGGGACACAGTGGATAATAAAAGATGTATTGTAATCTATGGTATTAAAGAGAAGTATGATGTTCCTAGATATCAGAGAGAAAAAGAGGAAAAAGAGATCACTAAAGAAATTCTGAAAGAGATTCAAGAGCAAGGACAAAGAAATTGAAGAGACATATAAAATAGGTAGATACTCAAAAGAAAAACAATATAGGCCACTAAAAGTGAAAGTTAGGTCACAAATGATTGCAGAGGAAGTACTATCTAGAACAACAAAACTGGCAAATAGCAAACACAAAAATGTATGGATAAAAAAAGAAATGAGCAATGAAGAAAAAGAAAAAGAAAAGGAACTTAGAAATGAAGCAGATGAAAAAAATGAAAAAAGAATGGAGACTGAAAAGAATGATTTTCTTTTGGAGAATGGTGGACCTGATGCTGAGAAAATGGTATATCAAGAAAAAAGAAACAAAGCAGACAGAAAAAAAAAGAGAAAGGAAAAAATTTAAGTTAGCCTATACATAGGTGGAATGCTTTCATGACTAAATGAATTAAATGACTATCTGGCATTAGAAAAACCAGACATAATGGGAATAATAGAAACTAAATTAAAAAGTACTCTACCACCAAAGTCTATATAACTGTTGGATGAAGAATAGAAAGGAAAAACAGGGTGGGGGATTATTACTTCTGACTAGGAAAGACTTAAATGTGACAAAGATAACAGAAGGAAAAAACAATGTAGAATCAATTATGATAAAAGTTGAAAGCAATTACATGAAAAGTAAAAAAAATTGTAATAGTGCATGTGCCCCCAAAAGACAATCCTGGACAGAAAGTGATCATTCCAAACTGTTGAAAGATACAAAATATGAACTAATATACTGAAAGAAAAGGGAAATATAGTAATTATGGGTGATTTTAATTCAAAGTAAATATGTTGAGAGGAAATGACAGTGAAGGGTGGAGAAGACCTCTGGGGCAATGTACTACTTGATATGACCATTGAATACACAATGACTCATTGAATAAAGGAAATTGACTAAAACATATGAATCTGTTTTCCTTAAAAAAGCGTAGACTCAGAGGTGACTTGATACAGGTCTTCAAGATTCTAAAGGCGATTGACAACATCAAAAGTGACAACATTTTCACGCTGAATGAGAATCCGACAAGAAACTGTGGTGGGAGTCACCACTGTAGTGGGGGTCAGGGATAATGACTAGGCGGTTTGGGTTATGCAGCGGTACTGACTTCTTCACAGAGACTGAATCTGAATCTGAATCTCTAGGAAAAACCACCCGCTTGTGCGGGATCGGGTTTTGTGGGAGGGGAAGAATGTCTGTAAGAAAATGAAAAGATAGTAGCATATAAAAGAGGGCTATTGCCACCGGGCGATTTGCGAGCGATTAGGGGTTTATTGGTGGTCGTGGCTCGGGAGAAATGAACCGGGAGCTTGGACGGAGGTGCTGACGCTGGCGTTAGGATTAGGATCACCAACGAAAGTTTAGAAAATGGTAGGAGGCGTAGTAGTAGAGAAAGGTGGAAAAACGGAAAAATCTTTAGTGGGAGGTAAACTGAAATGAGAAGATGCAGTATAAGAGAAAGTTAGAAAGGAAGCGAATTTTAGTCGAAGAAAAAGTAAGTGTAGATGTTTGTGCGTGTGTTGTGGCTCTGTTTGTGAGAGGTGTGTGTGTGTATCTTACAGGAAGTGAGTAGAGTTCACTTCCCGTGTGTGGAGCGCATTCCTGTAAAGCCACAGGTGGGGCGTGCGTTGCCTGTTTTTCCCCAGGTTGGGTTTGAGTTCCTGAAGAGTTGATTCAGTGGCGGTGTGAGGGGGGGCAGGCGGGCGGTGTAAACCCGCCTGCCGACGTCAACGAAGAGATCGGTCCGTAACCACACCGGCAGCGGCAAGGGAGATATAACTCCTCCCCACCACCGCTGGCAAGCGCGTTCCTGATAACCTGCGTTTATTAGCGCTATTTATAGTTAACATAGCAGAGCATTGTGGGAGATTTGCCAACGTGGACCAATCAGGAGTCAGGTATAATGTATAACAATTAGATAACAGATTGACAAACAGACATGGGGAAAATATTATAAGTACAAATTCTAAAGATATTAATTACAAGTGTGAAATATTATGAAATTAAAAGCAAAGAATAATTTACATCCGATCACAGCGACACGGGCCCAAACAAACATAGCAACGGGTACACACATTTTCAATATTTAACACAATAACACTTGTACATGAGTAAATAGGAGTTTTTAATAACACATTGATTTAGGGAACAAACTTCGTGTACTGCATTTGCCGCAGGACGCTACAGGACTCCCCCCACCAGATGTGGAGCATATGAGATGTACGGAGGTCAATAATAGGAGAAATCTGGGTCTTTCTTGAACGTGACTTTACGTCTTGATCTGGTATACACTGGTGCACGTGGAGTATCCTCTGGCTCGGATGTGGGTACGTTTGTGGTGCGCTGTAGTTCAACGAGTCCATCATTCGCGGAAGGAACTGGAGCTGGAGTAGATGCTGCTGATGGCGGTGTTGGGAGATGAGCTGGTTTTAACCTGTCGATAGAAACTGTTTCGTTAGCACCGGACGGAAGTAGTATGGTGAACGTTTTGTCAGAACGTCGGAGCACCTTGAAGAGGCCACGGTACGGCGCTTCAAGGGGCTTACGGACACAGTCCACTCTAACTCAGACCTGGGCACAACTCATCAGCTGGTGTGGAACAAACGGCTTAGCAGAGGAGTGGTCAGTCGTTGCAGTGAGCTGGTGAAAATCAAGTTCTGACATACGTGCGCAGAGGTCACGGACGAATTTGTGTTGAACACGGGCGGAGTCTAATTCAGTGTTGACTAGGACACGAGAACACATAAGCTGGCTGCCTGTAACGGCAGTGAATGACGATAACACTTGTACATGAGTAAATAGGAGTTTTTAATAACACATTGATTTATGGAACAAACTTTGTGTACTGCATTTGCCGCCGGACGCTACAAAACAATGGTCTCAAACTGTCCGGAAATAGATTCAATTTGGAATAAACTTCCTGCAGAGGCAGTGCAATGTAGTTCAGTTTGAAGCTTTAAGAATCATTTAGACAAACACCTAAGCAAGATGTTGTAATGTGTACCATTTATTTTATATTATTTATTTGTTTTGTTATCATTTGTCTGTTTATCTCATTTATTACTACTTATATGTTAATTTATTATTATTTACTATTTACCTGTTTATTATTTAACTATACCTATGCATCTATTTATGTATTTCAATTATTATTTACATTATAGTTTTTGTTTATTCATTTATTTGTTTATCATTATTATGATTTTTCTTTTTGCATCCGACCTAAATATGGACCAAATGGTCCTGTTGGCATGCTCTGCCTTTGTATTCCTTTGTAATTCTTTGAAAATACCAGATATAGAAACAATGAGGAACCATCAAGACTGCATCTAATACTTACGTAGGAACCTGAAATTGTGGACAGAATTAATTACAAAACTCCCAATAGGAAAGAGTAACCATGTACTAATAGAATTTGAACTAAAAGAGCAAATGGACCTAAGAAGAAACGAAAAACATAGAAAAGGAAGATTAATGTACAACAAAACAAATTCTGAGAAACTTAAAAAATTCTTTCATAACGAACACTGGGAAAGATTCCTAAATGAAGAAACAAGGATGGAAGAGAAATGGAATATACAAAAAGAAATCTATAATGAGGGAGTGAACAAATATGTATTACAACAAAAGCAAGAAAGAGTATACATAAAAAGCTGGTACAACAAAAAATGTAGTGAAGCTAAGGATAAAAGAGACAAAACTTGGAAAAAAATTAAAAGACAAAAACACAAGCAAATGGCAAACATACATCAAATTAAGAAACAATTATGTAAAAACATGCGGTGATGAAAAAAGAAACTATGAAAGAGAAATAATAGAAAAATGCAAGGAACAACCTAAACTATTTTACAGGTATGTAAATGGTAAACTAAAAAATGGAATATTTTGACAAAAATTTATAAAAAGGAGTGGAAAGTATGTCCCCAAGACAAAAACAAGAAAAAGAATATGTAAAGTGCTGGTACAACAAAAGTTGTAGAGTGTTAAAAGACAAAAGAGACAAAGCTTGGACTAAATTGAAGAAAGACAAAAGACCTGAAAAATGGAAAATATATACTTCTTATAGAAATGAATATGTACAAGCATGCAGAGAGGAAAAGAGAAAATATGAAAAAGATGTCATAGAAAAATGTAAAGATCAACCAAAACTATTCTACAGATTTGTAAACAACAAACTGAAAAACAAACACGACCTGGAGAAATTAAGACAAGGAGGAGTTGAATACACAGAGGAAATAGAAATGGTGGAAATTATGAACAAGCATTTTAAATCAGTGTTTACAAGGGAGAATATACAACCGGAAGAGATCGAATGGAAAGAGAAAGTCCCCCCTATCAAAGAAATAGAAGTAACAAAGAATGAAATAATGAAACACATGAGTAATCTTGATGTCAGAAAATCGCATGGACCAGATGAAATAGCAAACTGGATTTTGAAATAATGCAGAAATGAACTGGCAGACAAAATACATAGCATAATAAATAGTTCCTTGGAAGAAGGAAAAGTTCCAGAAGATTGGAAAAAAGCAAATATAGTACCTATATATAAAGGACGTAATAAAGAAGACCCTACCAACTATAGACCAGTCTCTCTAACAAGTACAATAGTAAAAATTTGTGAAAGAATTATCAAAAGTACATACATACATATACCAAGGCTTTTTCCCCCTTCCAAGGGAGGTAGCCAAAAAGGGGAAAGGCATAAAAACACTCCCACCCATTTCATCCCTAAATACACTCCACACCCCTCCCACCCTTCCTCTCATCTGAGCACCTCCTGGATGATGGGTCATCCCTGCACCCTGCCCACCGCCCTGGGTCAGAAGCAGTGTCGCAAGACACAGTACATCCACAGCGAGGCCGCTTCATTTAATCGGCGACCCCCCCTCTCCGTCCCCCTTTGCATATAAGGCGAGGACGGGGAGAAATCCCTTCGGGCTGCGTCAAAATTTACTCACACATACTACCCCACCCCCCACTTCCCCGCCCATTCCTCCTCATGCAGTCACAACATCATCCATATACAACCATTCTCCACTCACCTCTGTCTTCCGTCCTCTCCCTTCCTTCCTCAACAGACATTCCCCTCTTCCCCAAAGCCCCCTTCACCCCATCCATCCACCTCATCCTAGGACGTCCCCTCATGTTCACTCCCTCCACATCTGCCTTCCATACCTCTCTTACTAGTCTTTCTTCACTCATTCTTTCCATGTGTCCAAAATTATCAAAAGTAAATGGGTAAAATATTTAGAAAAAAACAGCATGCTAAATTCAAGGCAATTTGGATTCAGACAAGGACGATCATGCGTTGTTTCTATTCAAGGCTAATAGATATAATACAAGAAAGAGATGGATGGGCTGATTGTGCATTTCTAGACCTAAAAAAGCTTTTGACAACGTACCACATAAGAAGTTGCTTAAGAAATTAGAAACTGAAGGAGGAATACAGGGCAAACTGCTTAAATGGATGGAAGACTTTTTGCAAGAAAGAAAAATGAGAGTAGTGATAAGAGACAAACACTCAAAATGGGATGATGTAATAAGCGGTGTTCCACAAGGAACAGTTCTGGCCCCAATAATGTTTGCTATATATATTAATGATATGGATGAAGAAATTGAAAGTCATATTAGCTTCTTTGCAGATGATGCAAAACTATTGAAAAAAGTGAACACGGAAGAAGATTGTGAGTCACTACAGAGTGCTCTAAATAAAGTACAGGAATGGAGTAGGAAGTGGGAGATGGAGTTCAACACTAAAAAGTGTAGTATAATGGAATTTGGAAAAAGCAAAAACAGAATAACAGGATCATATAAATTGGGAGAGGAAGGAATAAAAAAAGTAGAAAATGAAAAGGACCTGGGAGTCATTGTTATGAATAATATGTCACCTGAGAAACATATAAATAAGATTTTTGGAGAAACTTATAATTTAATAAGAACAATTAAAGTGGCATTTACATACCTGGATGAAGAAATGGTGAAGAAAATTCTAATCACTCTGATAAGACCAAGATTGGAATATGCAGCAACGATGTGGTCACCAAGTACAAAAAAATGTATAAAAAAACTTGAAAGGATACAAAGAGCAATTACAAAATTGGCATCAACACTCTCAAAACTATCATATGAAGAGAGACTAGCAAAACTTGAACTACAGACACTAGAGCAAAGAAGAGAGAGAGGAGATTTGATAGCTATTTACAGAATCATGAAAGACAGAAATTATTGATAGAGAGAATCTGATAAAATGGGATGATAGAAATACAAGAGGGCACGGAAAGAAAATCAAGAAAGACAGCTATAGAAGAGATGTGAAAAAGAACAGCTTTCCTCACAGAGTAATAGACAGTTGGAACAAGTTAGATGAGAAAGTGGTGTGTGCAAAAACAATACATGAATTTAAAAATAGTTTAGATAAAATGAGATATGAAGACGGGACACCATGAGCATAGCTCCCCTTCCCGTAAAATACAACTAGGTAAATACACACACGTTGCAACAAATTACTGCACGTTGCTGTTCATTTGCAATTCACAATTGTGCTGCCTATAATTCACTTACAATAGTATATATACTGTATGTGTGTGTGCGTACACTAGGAAATTTTTAAGTACGTATCATTTTTATAATCTGCTCTGGCAACACTGTAACACCAACACTCACTCGCTCAATTTAACGGAAAATTCAATTTTGCGGACTGGACCTTGGCTGAATTAGTTCGTTAAATCAGGCTTCTACTGTACTCTATACTCCAAAGTATGAATAATCATGAATTTTTTGTTTCCCCTAGTTTTCCCAAGGTGAAGGGATATCAATGGAAGGTTCTGGAGATTTTTGGAAATGGCATTCTGCAAAACTTTCAGCTGTTTTCTATTGTAAGAGCCCCCTTATATGGTAGCCCGCCTTGCAAGGTTATTAAACTTGCTGATGGTTTCATTCCTTAGGGGACTGGGGTTCAATATATCCCTCCTAGCAAGAAACCTTTCTATATAAGAGGAATGATAACAGGGGTTTCTGAAATGTCCTCTACTGAAGTACAAAGGTCTGATGGCTTCAAATTAAAAGGAAACCCTTTGAGGATAAATCCCGCATCAGACCTTGGAGTAGATTTATTAAATTGTTTTGAGAAATACGATGGAGATTCTCTTATTTCCTACAATACTTCTTTGAAAGCCAATGGAATTTCTCTAAAAAAACCTGAGAAAGGAACTTCATGTACTTAGTCTAAAAGGACTGTTAAATACTTTCCTCCCAAAAGGTCAGGCAAGGAAAAGTTACTTGTCAGTTTCTGCTTAGAACCAGTAAGTTTACAATTTGATCCTTAGCAGGAAGTTTTTGTTAACTCTAATGTAGAGTACGGTCTTGATAATTTTTATTCTTTAGAATCCACTGGCATTAAAGAATGATAAACCACTGACATTGATGCTTTGGAAGCTGATAAATTTAAAGTCCATATCTGTTGAGGATGGTCATTATTATGTAAAGATCCTGTGGAAGAAGGATTTGGTGGACCTTGTTCCCTCAAATCTAAAGATAGCTTTGGCAGTGGCACACAGGGTCTATGATAAGCTTGAGCAAAAGGGCCTTAGGGAGGAATATGAGGCTGTGTTTGATCAGCAAGAGGCCTTGGGCATTATTGAACCAGTTACTAAAAGAGTCCCTGGCCAAATTTTTATACCCCATAGACATGTGCTCAAGAATGATGATCTTGCCACCTCTAAAATAAGACCAGTTTTCAACTGCTCTCTTAAAATAGGAAAGGCCCCTTCCTTAAATGAGGCTGCATTCCCAGGAGTTGATTTGATGAACATCCTCCTCTCTCTCTTGTTGTACTTCACAACCAACAATTTTGTCATTTTAGTAGATATTATGAAGGCCTTCTTGCAGATCCTTTTGGAGGATGAGGGTGATTGTAATAGGTTCTGTTTCTTTAGGGTTAACAACCAATATATTCCTTATAGGTATAATACTATTATTTTTGGTTTCATCTGCTCTCCCTTTATACTGAACTTCATCATCCAACATTGTCTTTCCATGCAGGCTGACTCTCAAAGGATAAATTCTATGTAGACAATCTGATCTACACTTCCAATGAATTTCGTTCCCTCCCTGTTATGGTCGAGAGGATTAATAAGTCCATGCTTAACCTCTTCACTCCAGGGCACATTGCACGTCTGGCAGCATTAGCTGCCCGATGTGCGATGTTGCATCATAATAATCGCATTATAAAAAATAAAGTCAGTGCTCAATCGTTCATTCTCTTTCGCCCGTGAATTTTGATAACCATAGAAAATATGATGAAGCCAGTTTAGAGAGAATGGAGGTTACGTAGGTACGACTACAATAAATATAATCAAGACGCCGACATCGGCATCACCGTGTACCCACTTGCTCCTCATGACGCCTACGTAGGTGTCACCATATGGAAGTGGTTAATGGAGGTTTACCTCTTACAGAGTGGACATGCAACTTTTCTTCTATTCTTTCAAGACTTGAACAAGAAGTAGTTTGCAATAAGGAAGAGGTAAAGGTGTTGGGATATATTTATAATAAGAATTATGATACCTTGAGAATCAAGGAGGTTTCCCTTAACAAAGATGCCTCAACCAAAAGACAAGTTTTGTCTTGTATATTTGATCCATTAGGTCTTTTTTCTCCTGTATTATTAGAAGGAAAAATTCTTATTAGAGAGATGTGCCAAAAAATGGTAGATTGGGATTTGAAATTCGATAGCAAATTGCTTACAAGATGGTAGGAGTTATGTAAAAACTTTAGGGAGGTTAATGACTTTTCCTTTATAAGGAAAACCTTCTATTCGGAATCTCCCCCTAAGTTGTTTGTTTTTGCTGATGCTTCTAAGGAAGCTTATGGATGTGCCATCTATGCAGGGCAAGAAAGAAGAGAGATAAAGGAGTCTAATGGCTCTCTTTTCTTTGCCAAGGTCAAGGTGGCTCCTACTAAACAAAGAACATTGCATTCTCTGGAGCTTATGACAGCTTTACTATCTTTAAAATGCCTCACAACCATTTTTGAGCAAGGATTGGTGTCTGCCCCTCTGGTTGATTCTGTTATACTCCTTGTTGATAGTCAAGTTGCTCTTTCTTGGATCCTGACCAACAAAGCTCCTAAGAAGAATACATTTGTTAATAATAGATTGAAGGAAATTTCCAATCTTTTGGATAATTTTAAGGAAAAGTATACTCCTATTTCCTTTACCTTGTTCCTTTTGAACATAATATGGCTGATTTTGTAATCAAACCTTGCAGTGCTAGGGTGTTTAAGGAAAGATTTAATTGGTGGGTTTATGGACTGGAATGGTTGTTGTTGCCACCTCATGCTTGGCCGAAGTGTCACTTGGGACGTATTCCCTCCAACATCAAGGGAGACATTGTCAATGCGGCTGTTGTGCAAGTTGACATTCCTACTCTACTTGATGTCTTAAAGTTTTCTTCTTACAGCAAACTTTTACACCATACTTTCTTGATCTTTAAAGCTGTCTTTTTGTTTAAAAAGTCTAATGCTGACCCTGTTAAAGCCGCTTCTAATCCTTTGATGGGTATGATGCAAAAAGATGCCTTCCCCACTGAATTGGCATATTTAGAGAACACCAATACTAATGACATACCTCTTTTGGTAAGTCAAATGGGCTTGTTTTTGGACAATAATGGTTTGATAAGGTCCAAGGGCAGAAGTGACAAGAACATTGACCTCAAATATGAGGTTGTGAACCCCTTTTTTTTGTCCAAATCCCATCACTTGACAAAAATCTTGATATTTTTTGCTCATTGCCAAATAATGCACCTGGGACTGCAAGCTACTCTTAATTTCCTTCATATGCATGTATTCTGGATCTTTAAGGCCAGACAAGCAGTTTTAAACACTTTGAAGGATTGTATAGTCTGTAAGAAATATAATTCTCGTGTTGTTACCTATCCTTCTCCTTCTTCTTTACCTGCCTCTAGAGTAGATTTAAGTGTGCCTTTTGCCCATACTGGTGTGGATTACATGGGACATTCATGAGTTAGAGACAGGAATGGAGATAAGGTCAAGGCTTACATTTTGATATTTACTTGTTTTAATACAAGAGCTGTCCATTTGGAGGTTGTGGATTCTAACTCCACTGCTGAGTTTATTTTCACTTTCGTTAGATTTACAAACAAATATGGAATTCCTTCAGTAGTTTATTTGGATAATGCCAAATCCTTTCTACAAGCGGGAAGTATTATTGGACAAATTCTATCATCTTCTGAATTTGAAGAGAAGTTTGAAACTTCCCTTGTTCAGCACACAACCATCCCTGTTTATGCTGAATAGTATGGTGGTGCTACTTGGGAAAGGTTGATTCAGATGGTGAAACAATGTCTCTATAAGGTTTTGGATAGGTCTGTTCCTTCCCTGGCAGAGAGTGCCACTCCTTTGTCCAATGTTCTAAAAATTTTGAAGAATAGATCTCTAACTTATCATTCCTGTGAAAATGAAGTAGATGTTATTACCCCTAATCATTTCCTTATAGGAAGGGCCATTCCTTCCTTGATGTTTGGTGACTTGGAACAAGTCCCTGAATGGGAATTAGGAGAAGACTATCCTTCTCTTCTTAGTCATGAACTCTAGGGATCTTTTTTATGAAGAGTTTAAGAAACGTTGGCTGACAGAGTACTTGGTCAGCTTAAGAGAAAGGCACAGAGCTGCCTACAACAGTTCTAGAAACTAAGAAAAGGGTGACATTGCCTTTTTGAAACTGCCCTTTTAGACCAGATACTTCTGGCCCTTGGTTCGTGTTGTTGACACTTATCCTGACCAAGATCAAGTGATTCGTACAGATCTCTGTCATTAACCCTGATGGAAACTCTGTTAAGGTTAATGTTAGACTTTTAATCCCACTAGAGCTCCATGCTGAGTTACATTCCTTGCATGAGGATGAATTCCCTGTGGATCCTACTTTGCAGGCTAGTGAGTTGGAGCCCTTTGAAGAGGCCTCAAACTTGAAGGAGGTTATTTCTTTGGAAGACGACTATGTTGATTCAGAACCTACCTCTTTGAAACCTTCTCGTAAGACTGGGCTAGCCTCTAGAGACCAAGTAAGGTCTCTAGCTGCATAAGGATTATTGTCAATTTTCTTCTAAAGTGTTGTATTCATTAAACACTTTCTTTTTGTTGTCAGGGAGGTTGTGGTAATTGTTATTGGGAATCTTAGTGCTTACCTTCATTCGGGAAACTTTCCCTCAGTGCTTATTTATTTTGATTCAAGAGTCTTTCCTGAAACTTCTAACCATGCCTATTGTAACTTTAAATAAGATATGATTTAACTCCCCCTCTCTATGTTTATTTGTTAAATCTATGTAATAAATTTAGTTTGATAATTCGGGGATTAACTTTGAGAAATTACTTAAAGTGAATATAAACCCATGGCCATTTAAGCTCTTTTTGAACTCATAAGAGTCCCTCCGAATACAGTCCGCACCAACGTCAAGACAGACATCCCAGAGCTCTGGTTCCAGACAGATCTGTAATTTAGAAACCTCTTGGCAAAGGACCTTACATCTTCGTTTTTTTTAGGCTTCCAAGATCTTAAAATTTCAAGATACCACCATCTGAGAAACCAACCTGGTATAAAACAGCGACCGGTAAGTTCTCAAATGTATTCTTATATTTATCAAACCTCAATTTTTTGGGGTATTGGCTGCTTGTTATTGTGGCAAAGTAGCATGCAGTTGATACTTTAGGGTCTATATGGGGCACCCCTATGGACCAGAGCCACACATCATTTTGTCTATGATAGAGGAAAACTCTGTTCATAGAGAAATGATGACACTTTTATATTACGACTCTCCATCCGTTATGCTGTCCCCAAACCCCTTGTTGCTGTTTGTACCATTTCTCTGAGTATTCTTTTTCTGTGGTGGGGGAATTCCCTATGGTGGGGGAAAAGAATACTGCCACCAAGTATTCCCACTTGGATCATAAGAGGCGAGAAGAAAGGGACGGGGATTGGGACTAGGCATCCTTCTCCTTGTAGCCCCACAGGGGATATTCCTAAATGAGAAAGTATGGGCATGAGAGGGTCTGGGAGTTTTCGGAACAGCACCCTAAGGTTTGGGTCTTTTATTGTGCGTGGATGTGGTACAGATGAGAGTAAAAGGGAAGAGATAGGTAGCATGTTTGTGAGAAGAAAGATGGATGTGTTGGCTTTGAGTGAAACTAAGTTGAAAGGGAAGGGTGAGTGTAAGTTTGGGAGTGTAAGTGGGAGGTTATCAGGAGTGAAGAGAGGGCAAGGGAGGGAAGGGGTGGCTATTCTAGTAAGTGAAGAGATAGGTAAATGTGTAGTGGAATGGAAGGAGGTTTCCTCAAGGATAATGTGGATGAAGGTGAAACTGGGAAAGGAGATGTGGGTCTTTGTAAGTGCATATGGGCCTGGCAGTGACAAGAGTGTAGAAGAAACGGAGGCTTTTTGGATAGATTTAAATGAGTGCATAGAGGATTTAGGAAGAAATGTCAATGTAATAGTACTGGGAGACCTTAATGCTAGGGTAGGAAATGTTCCAATTGATGGAGTGGTTGGGAAATGTGGAGTTCCAGGAAAGAATCGTAGTGGAGAGTTGATGGTGGCAATGTGTCTAGAAAGAGAGTTGGTGATAGCAAACACAGTGTTTCGGAAGAAAGTCAAGCATAAGTACACATGGGAGAGGGTGGTGGATGGAAGGGTGGTAGATAGAGCGTTGATGGATTATGTAGTGGTAAATAGGATTATGATAGGAAGAGTTAAGGATGTACATGTGCTAAGGGGAGAGGGTGGGGGAATATCAGATCATTTTTTGGTGGAAGGTAGTTGAGAGTGGAGGATAGATGGAGAAAGAGGAAAGGGACAAAAGGTAGGGAGGTTCTTAGAGTGAACTCTTTGAATGAAAAGGAAAAGGAGAAGGAGTACAAGAAGAAGCTGAAGGAGGAGTGGGAGGGAGTGAAGGATAGAGTAGAGCTAGGTGTGGAGGACGAATGGGGATGGTTCAAGGAGGGAGTCATAAAGTGTGCAAAGATGGTGTGTGGAACAAGAAGGACAGGAGGAAATAGAAGAAAGGGTAATGAATGGTGGGATGAGGAAACAAAGAAGGTTGTAGAAGAGAAGAAGCGAGCTTTCACAGATTGGTTACAGAATAGGACGAGGGAGTCGTATGAGAGGTACAAAGAAAAGAAAAGAGAAGTAAAGCAAAAGGGAAAGGAGGCAAAGAGGAGAGAAGATATGAAATGGGGTAAGAGTATGACAGAAAATTCTGAAAGTAATAAAAAGATCTTTTGGAAAGAAATTTAGAGAGGAAGAGGAGACGAATCGAGTAGAGAAGAAAAGGTATAAGGTGCAGATGGAGAGATGATAATGGAAGAGATGGCAGTAAGGGGAAGATGGGCAGAATATTTTAGGGAGTTGCTAAATGTGAAGGAGGATAGGGAGGGAAAGATAGTTGCAGTGGGAAATGCGAAGAAAATGAGAGTGATGAGTGAGGAGAATGGAGGAGAAATAAGGAAGGATGAAGTGAAGGCAGTTGTTAAGATGAAAGCAGGTAAGGCACCTGGTCTAGATGGATGCCATGCAAAATGTCTGAAAAAGGGAGGTACAGTGATGGTGGACTGGCTGGTGATGTTTTTTAATGTTTGCTGGAGAGAGGGTTGAGTGCCGGAGGACTGGAGGAGTGCCTGTATAGTTCCTCTTTACAAGGGAAAAGGGGACAAGTGTGAATGTAGTAGTTTCAGAGGGATTAGGTTGTCAAGTGTAGTTGGGAAGGCTTATGGGAGGATCTTGATTGAGAGGATTAGGAGAGGAACAGAGGGAGTAATTGGTGAGGAACAGTGTGGATTTAGAACAGGTAGAGGTTGTGTAGATCAGATCTTTGTGGTAAGACAGATATGTGAGAAAGCTATAGGAAAGGGGAAGGATGTTTTTTGGGCTTTTATGGATCTGGAAAAGGCTTATGATAGGGTAGACAGAAAGGCACTGTGGGATAGGGGGAAAGCTTCTGGGAGCTGTCAAGAGTTTTCATGAGAGTAGTAGAGCTTGTGTCAGGATTAGAAATGGAGAGAGTGAGTGGTTCGAGGTAAAGGTTGGACTTCGTCAAGGATGCGTTATGTCACCCTGGCTGTTCAACTTATACATGGATGGGGTGGTGTGAGAGGTAAATGCAAGGGTAGTGGGTCAGGGATTGGAGATGGTTAAAGAAAATGGAGAAAAGTGGGAGGTGAGCCAGCTGTTGTTTGCGGACGACACTGCACTTGTGGCAGGATCGGAGGAGGGATTGAGGAAGTTGGTGGCAGAGTTTGGGAGAGTATGTGATAGAAGAGAGCTAAAGATAAATGAGGGTAAAAGTAAGGTGATGAGATGTACAAGGGGTGAAAGTGGCAGTAGATTGGAAGTGAGCATTAAGGGAGAGCGACTGGAGGAAGTGGATAGTTTTAGATACTTGGGTGCAAATGTGGCAGGAAAAGGTGGAGTGAAGGTGGAGGTAGAATGTAGAGTGAGAGAAGTGAGTAAATGCCTTGGTGGATTAAAAAGTGTAATGAGGAATAGACATTTGGGAATGGATGCTAAGAGGAGACTGTATGAAGGAGTGATTGTGCCAACAGCACTGTATGGGGCACAAACATGGAACATAAGAGAAGAAGAGAGAAGGAGTTTGAATGTGTTTGAGATGAGGTGTCTGAGAAGTATGATGGGGGTTACTAGGCTAGATAGAGTGAGAAATGAGGAGGTGAGGAGGAGAACAGGGGTGCAAAGGGAGCTGGAAGATAGGGTTGATGAAAGAATATTAGGATGGTTTGGACACATGGAAAGAATGAGTGAAGAAAGACTAGTAAAAAAGGTATGGAAGGCAGATGTGGAGGGAGTGAACATGAGGGGATGTCCTAGGATGAGGTGGATGGATGGGGTGAAGGGGGCTTTGGGGAAGAGGGGAATGTCTGTTGAGGAAGGACTGGAGAGGACAAAGCCCCCTTCACCCCATCCATCCACCTCATCCTAGGACATCCCCTCATGTTCACTCCCTCCACATCTGCCTTCCATACTTTTTTTACTAGTCTTTCTTCACTCATTCTTTCCATGTGTCCAAACCATCCTAATATTCTTTCATCAACCCTATCTTCCAGCTCCCTTTGCACTCTAGGAAAAACCACCCGCTTGCGCGGGATCGGGTTTTGTGGGAGGGGAAGAATGTCTGTAAGAAAATGAAAAGATAGTAGCGTATAAAAGAGGGCTATTGCCACCGGGCGATTTGCGAGCGATTAGGGGTTTATTGGTGGTCGTGGCTCGGGAGAAATGAACCGGGAGCTTGGACGGAGGTGCTGCCATCTCCTTTTCTACTCCCACTCTCCTCCTCACCTCCCCGTTTCTCACTCTATCCAGCCTAGTAACCCCTACCATACTTTTCAGACGGAGTGATTGTGCCAACAGCACTGTATGGGGCAGAAACATGGAACATAAGAGAGGAAGAGTGGAGGAGTTTGAATGTATTTGAGATGAGGTGTCTGAGAAGTATGATGGGGGTTACTAGGCTGGATAGAGTGAGAAATGAGGAGGTGAGGAGGAGAACAGGGGTGGGAGGGGGTTGGGAGATAGGGTTGATGAAAGAATATTAGGATGGTTTGGACACATGGAAAGAATGAGTGAAGAAAGACTAGTAAGAGAGGTATGGAAGGCAGATGTGGAGGGAGTGAACATGAGGGGACATCCTAGGATGAGGTGGATGGATGGGGTGAAGGGGGCTTTGGGGAAGAGGGGAATGTCTGTTGAGGAAGGACGGGAGAGGACAGAAGACAGGGGTGAATGGAGAATGGTTGTATGTGGATGATTTTGTGATGCATGAGGTGGAATGGGCAGGGGGATTGGGGGGGGTGAGGTAGTATATGTGAGCAAATTTTGATGCAGCCTGAAGGGATTTCTCCCCGTTTTCTCCGTTATGCATGGGGGGACAGAGAGGGGGGGTCGCCGATTTAATGAAGCGGCCTTGCTGTGGATGTGCTGTGTCTTGCGACACTGCCTCTGACCCAGGGCAGTGGACAATGTGCAGGGATGACTCGTCATCCGGGAGGTGCTAAGATGAGAGGGAGGGTGGAGGGGTGTGGAGTGTATGTACGGATGGAATGGGTGGGAATGATTTTATGACTTTTCCTTTTTGGCTACCTCCCTTGTTAGGGGGAAAAAGCCTTGTTATATGTATGTATGTATGTACTTTTTAGATATTTCATCTCAAACACATTTAAACTTTTCCTCTTTTAAATTCCAAGTCTCTGCTCCATACAATGCCGTCGGCACAATCACCTCTTCATATATCTCCTCTTTGCAGCCATTCCCAGATGCCTATTTCTCATGACACTTTTTAATCCCCCCCAAGGCATTTACTTGCTTCTCTTAATCTACAATTTTCTTCCAGCTCTACTCCTCCCTTTCCTGCCCTGGAATGGCTGGGAATGATTTTATGACTTTTCCTTTTTGGCTACCTCCCTTGTTAGGGGGAAAAAGCCTTGGTATATGTATGTATGTATGTACTTTTTAGATATTTCATCTCAAACACATTTAAACTTTTCCTCTTTTAAATTCCAAGTCTCTGCTCCATACAATGCCGTCGGCACAATCACCTCTTCATATATCTCCTCTTTGCAGCCACTCCCAGATGCCTATTTCTCATGACACTTTTTAATCCCCCCCAAGGCATTTACTTGCTTCTCTTAATCTACAATTTTCTTCCAGCTCTACTCCTCCCTTTCCTGCCACATGTGACCCCAAATACCTAAAGCTATCCACTTCCTCTGGGCTCTCACCTTTTAGACTACTTCCAACTCACTGCCACTCTCTACCCTTGTACATCTCATCATCTCACTTTTACCCACATTTACCTTTAACTTTCTCTTATTGCTTACCTTCCCAAACTCTGTCACTCACTCCCTTAATCCCTCCTCTGATCCTGCCACAAAAACAGTGTTGTCAGCAAACAGCAACTGGCTCACTTCCCACTTTTCTCCATTTTCTTTTAACATCTTTAGTCACCTGCCCATTACCCTCGCCTTTACCTCATGCACCCCCCCCATCCATGTACACATTGAACAGCCATGGCAACATGACACATCCCTAACATAGTCCCACCTTTACCTCAAACCACACACTCTCCATTTCCTATTCTAACACAGGCTCTACTTATGTAAAAACTCTTGGCTGCCCTTAACAGTTCTCTCTCAATTCCATATACCTGCAATATCTACCTTGCCATAAGCCTTTTCCAAATTCATAAAGGCTAAAAAAAAATCTTTACCTTTTCTTAAGCTTTTTCACACACCTGCCTTACCACAAAAATCCGATCCATGCAACCCCTACCTTTCCTAAACTCACACTGTTCTTCACCAATTACTCCCTCTGTACCTCTCCTAACCCCCTCACTTAAAACCCTCCCATAAGCGTTCCCAACTACACTCAACAAACCGATCCCTCTGAAACTATACTCACAGCTGTCCCCTTTTCCTTATAAAGTGGAATTATATAGGCACTCTACCCTCCTTTAGACAAAGTTAAAGAGCCTCACTAGCCAGTCCACTATTACTGTGCCTCTTTTCTTCAGACACTGCATAACACCCATCTAACCCAAGTGACTTACCTGTTCTCATCATTTTAAGAGCTATTTGCACTTTTTTATTTTTTTTATTTTTTTTTATTTGTCCTTCATTTTCCTCTCCCATCACCTGAAGAAGTGAGGGATACTTTTACATATGAAACTCTGAAAGCTGCTACGGAATACATTGGAATGTGCCCAAGGTCAAGGGGTGGTGTGGCATCGTAGGAGACACTGGAGAAGATAGAGTTGGGCTGTGATGCCAGAGTGGCTAGGGACCTGGACCAATACAGGGTTCAGAAATGACAGAAAAGAGCTCAGAGGAGCACAAGCCAAACAGATGATGATGAGCTAGTGTCAGGTGTGGAGGGGTGTAACCCCTTTGCCAAGTACTTTGGGGACTGGTTGGACTGCAACAACTACTGGAGCATTACACTGCTCAGTGTGCCAGGTGTTTGACTATCTATTGCTGACACAAGTTTGTTCACATCTGCTAAAGTTTCAGAGGCCTGAACCATCTGGGTTCACGCCAGGTAGGTCAACAACTGTTAGATCTTTGTACTTTGTATTCTTGTGGAACACTGATACGAGTTTCATCTGGGGTTTCTTGCAACTTATGTTGATCTCAAGAGGGTGTCTGACTTGGCGTATCATGGAATGCTCTAAAATCTTCTGCAGATCCATAGGATTCCTGCAAGGATTATTGACTTGATACTTGGCTTATACTCTGGGACAGAGAGTGCTGTAAAGTATACCTGCAGGGACAGGGTATTGGACAGTTTTTTTGGGGGTCCTGGTTGCAGCCCTCAAGTCACTGCACACAGGGAGGCAAGACTGATTGGTCCTCAGGTCTCCTGGACCAAGACCAAAGTTCAGGTGTTTGGGGGCTTACTGGATGACATGGTTCATGCATGTGGTGAGGACAGTAGTCTTGGAAACTGTGATGTATGAGGTGGAATGGATGGGGGGATGGGGGATGAGGTAGTATGTGTGAGAAAAATTTGATGCAGCCCAAAGGGATTTCTCCCCGTCTTCTTTTCTGCATGAGGGGACGGAGAGAGGGTCACCAATTTAATGAAGCGGCCTTGCTGTGGATATGCTGTGTCTTGAGTCACTGCTGACCCAGGGCAGTGGGCAAGATGCAGGGATGACCCGTCATCCAGGAGGTGCCAAGATAAGAGGGAGGGTAGAGGGTGGAGGGGAGTGGAGTTTATTAGGGATGGAATGGGTGGGAATGGTTTTTATGCCTTTTTTTTTTGGCTACCTCACTTGTAAGGGGGAAAAAGCCTTTGGTATATGTATGTATGATGTAATAATGTAGTGCATAATAGTGGTTGGTCATTTCAGGAAGTACTTTGAAGGATTGGTGTTGCCCATGGTGTTAGGAATTCTCTCAACTCGAGTACATGGTGTTGACATTATTTATACAAGACTAAGACTCTAATCTTTAAGTCACTTGTGCTCCCTGTCTTGCTGTATGACTGTGAGATATGGACACTGAATGCTGATTTAAAGAGGAGTCTCAATTTATGTGGTACTAGGTTCCTTCAGAGAATTATGGGATATTGCTGGAATGACTGTATGAAACCAGAAACTGTACTGTGAGACTCAGTATAGGCCAGCTATCAGCATAATTCATTAATGTTAACTTTGGCTATATATGCATGTGGCACATTTCCATGATGTTGATCCTACTCACAGGATTGTCTCCACAATCCTCGATGCAGGAGATGAACAATTCATGGCTGAGGCAAATTGATCAAGAGTTGTTTGGAGAGGGAAGAGTGGCTGCATGAGAGTTTGTTCACAGAGACTAACGGGGACTGGTGCCGGCATGTAAGTGAAGCAATGCACCCTTTAGTATATGTCACCAACTCATCATCCATCTCATCCTCAGTCATCCTCTCAGCTTCATTCCATCCACCTCTGCCTTCTACACCTCTTTTGCTCATCTTTCTCTACTAATTCCTTCCATGAGTCCAAATCATCCCAATACTCATTCATCAGCCCTGTTAAATATAGAAATGGAGAATGCAATGACCCAGTAGGTAAAGGAAGTGACTCAGGTAAGAGATGACATTCCCATGAGATTAGATCTGCTACTTATGGGAGAGCGACTGGAGGAAGTAGATAGTTTTAGATACTTGGGTGCAAATGTGGCAGGAAAAGGTGGAGTGAAAGTGGAGGTAGAATGTAGATTGAGAGAAGCGAGTAAATGCCTTGGTGGATTAAAGAGTGTAATGAGGAATAGACATTTGGGAATGGATGCTAAGAGGAGACTGTATGAAGGAGTGATTGTGCAAACAGCACTGTATGGGGCACAAACATGGAACATAAGAGAAGAAGAGAGAAGGAGTTTGAATGTGTTTGAGATGAGGTGTCTGAGAAGTATGATGGGGGTTACTAGGCTAGATAGAGTGAGAAATGAGGAGGTGGAAAGGGAGCTGGGAGATAGGGTTGATGAAAGAATATTAGGATGGTTTGGACACATGGAAAGAATGAGTGAAGAAAGACTAGTAAAAGAGGTGTGGAAGGCAGATGTGGAGGGAGTGAACATGAGGGGACGTCCTAGGATGAGGTGGATGGATGGGGTGAAGGGGGCTTTGGGGAAGAGGGGAATGTCTGTTGAGGAAGGACGGGAGAGGACAGAAGACAGGGGTGAATGGAGAATGGTTGTATATGGATGATGTTGGGATAGCATGAGGTGGAATGGGCGGGTGGATGGGGGTTGAGGTAGTATGTGTGAGCAAAATTTGACGCAGCCCGAAGGGATTTCTCCCCGTCCTCTCATTTTATGCAATGGGGGGACGAAAAGGGGGGGTCGCCGATTTAATGAAGCGGCCTTGCTGTGGATGTGCTGTGTCTTACGACACTGCTTCTGACCCAGGGCAGTGGACAAGGTGCAGGGATGACCCGTCATTCAGGAGGTGCTAAGATAAGAGGGAGGGTGGAGGGGTGTGGAATGTATTCAGGGATGGAATGGGTGGGAATGATTTTATGCCTTTTTCTTTTTGGCTACCCCCCTTGTAAGGGGGAAAAAGCCTTGGTATATGTATGTATGTACTTATCAAAGAGCCAGACATCATTAGAACTATGAACTACCTTAGCCCCAAAGGAAAAAGTGACCATATAACAACTGAATTTCAGCAGGTGAATGAAGAAATAAACCTAAGGAATAAATTATACAGGCCAGGGATTCAATATTGGGAAGGAATTACTCCAGCTTGAATTCTTTGAAAAAGCTGACTGATATTCATGAATACCACTGGGATAATGAGGAACTAGGAAATCTTTACATTTACAACCTGGGAATGAACAAACATGGGCCAATGATTAGTGGATGGAAGAATCAGAAACAAGACTGGTTCAACCAAAAGTGTGGAAAAAAAAAGAGCAAAAGTAAGGAATATAGCTTGGGGAAAATTGAAGATAAGAAACAATAAAACAGAAGAAGCTTACAAACAAGCTAGAAATGATTATACTAAAGTCCACAGGGAGAAGGGAAACAATTCTGAAAGGGGTGTTGTACATAAATACAGAGTTGAACATTTTTGAATGCTTGCCCTCTTTCCAAGACCCCATTTTTGGAGGCACATAAATCACTACAAACTTCTACTTTTCATGTCGCTATCTTCAACTTTTATCATAATCACTTCCACATTGTTTATACCCTCTGTAACCTTCATCACATTCAAGTTTTTCTTGGCCAGAAACATGACTCCTCCGCCCTGTTTCTCATTTCTATTTTTGATCCAATGTTTATATAATCCATGTCCAACAATATTTGGTGTAGTGGACCCCTCTGCAATTCCCATTATCTGGTTTTTCTTTTGACAGGTAATCACTTAGTTCATTTAATACTGAAATCAATCCATCTATGTTACTATAAGCCAAGTAGTCACAGGCCACTTTCATTGATCTTAGGAAATTGGAGGTTTCTCCGACTATTTTGTCGACATGTTTGTCTGGTGCCGTGTCAGTGCTGATAATTACTCCTAGGTCCCTTTCCAAGTTGACTTTTTTTTTTAACTTCCTTTGTACCAATTTTGTATTGTCCCGATATTCTATTTTTACTTTATCCAAATTCCATTATACATTACTTGATGTTGAAGTTCATTTCACACTTTTGACTTCATTCCCAGACTTTATCCAGGTCTTTTTGTAGTGATTTACAATCTTCCTCTGTACTTACTCTCTTTAGTAGTTTTGCATCATCTGCAAAGAAGTTCATATAACATTCCACACCTTCATACATAGCAAACATTATCAGACCCAACACAGAACCTTGTGGGACTCCACTTATAATTTCTTCCCAGGTTGAGTTCTTGTTTCTAAGTACCATCCTCATTTTTCTCCCATTCAAGAAATCTTCCATACATTCAAATAACTTTCCTTATACTCCACTTGTTTCAATTTTTCTTGGTAGCTTTTTGTGTGGTACTTTATCAAATGCTTTTTGTTGATCTAAGAAGGCACAGTCTGTCCATCTGTCCATTTCTTGTACTATTTCTATTAGCTTTGAGTAAAAGCAAATCAAGTTTATGGCACATGATCTTCCACATCTAAATCCAAATTGTTTTGGATTTAATATATCATTCTCTTTCAAATGTTTAATCCATTTACTTTTGATAACTTTTTCACAAATTTTTGCTATTGTGCTTATAAGGGAGACTGGTCTATATTTAGTTGGATTTCCCTTGTCCCCTCCTTTGTATACTGGTACAATATTTGCATTTTTCCAATCTTGTAGTAATTTTCCTTCTTTGAGTGAGAAATGAATTGTGTATTTTGTCCATTAGTTCATCTATACATTGTTTTAATATCCAATTTGCAATTCCATCCAGCCCATGTGATTTTAATTTGGTCCCTTATTTCCTTCTGTGTCACAGTTATTTCTTTCATTGGGGGCATCTTTCTGTCCTTCCTCCCAATTTTGTGTACTTTCAATTGTGAATACATATCTAAAATGTTTCTTCATAATTTCAGCCATTTCTACATCTTCTATATATATTCATTATTCCCTTGATGCAATTTCACTATTTCATGTTTACCTTTTAGTTTGTCATTCACATACCTGTAGAATAGTTTAGGTTGGTCCTTGCATTTTTCTATTATGTCCTTTTCATGGTTTATATTTTCTTCCCTGTGTATTTTTACATATTTATTTCTTAGTTTGATGTATATTTACCACTTGCTCTTTTTTTTTTCTTTCTTTTTTGGTCTTTTTTCCATCTTTTCAAGGCTTTGTCTCTTCTATCTTTAGCCTCGTTACATTTTTTGTTGTACCAGCACTTTATGTACACCCATTCTTGTTTCTTCTTTGGTACATATTTGTCTATTCCCTCATTGTCATTTTCTTTTAATATGTTCCATTTCTCTTCCATCTTTGTTTCTTCATTTAAGTTTTCCCAGTTTGCATTATGAAAGAATTTTCCAAGTTTCTCAAAATCCATTTTGTTGTACATTAGTCTTCCTTTTCTATGTTTCTTATTTCTTCTAAAATCAATCTGTTCTTTTAGTTCGAACTCTATTAGTATGTGGTCACTCTTCCCAATTGGTGTCTTGTATTTCATTTTATCCACGATTTCAGGCTCTGATGTAAATATCAAATCTAATCTCAACAATTTTTCATTGTTTCTATACCTAGTATTTTCCTTTACCCATTGAGTCAACATGTATTTAATGGTCATATCCAGTAGAATATTTCCCCAAAGGTCTTCTACAACTTTCATTGTCATTTCTTCCAAACATATTTCTTTTGAATTAAAGTCACCCATAATTACTATGTTTCCTCCTTCTTTCACTAATTCAATTAATGCATTCTTTGTGTCTTCCAACATTTTGGAATGATCACTATTTCTCCAAGACTGGGGCACATATATAACTACAAATTTTCTACACTTCATGTCTCCGTTTTCAACTTTAATCATAATCAATTCCACATTATTTTTCCTTTTGGGGTCTGGGGTATTGGCTGCATGTTATTGTGGCAAAGTAGCATGCAGTTGATACTTTAGGGTCTATATAGGGTGCCCCAACAGACCAGAGCCACACATCATTTTGTCTGTGATAGAGGAAAACTCTGTTCATAGAGAAATGATGACACTTTTATACTATGACTGTCCCTCCATTATGCTGTCCCCTAACCCCTTCTTACTGTTCTGTACAATTTCTCTGAATATTCATTTCCTTTTTCGCCTACCTACCCTGTGGTGGGGGCAAAAGAATACTGCCACCAAGTATTTCCACTTGGATTGTAAGAGGTGAGAAAAAAGGGATGGGGATTGGGACTAGGCATCCTTCTCCCTGTAGCCCCACAGGGGACATTCCTAAAAAAAGTAAAGGCATAAGAGGGTCTAGGAGTTTTCCAACCAGCACACTAAGGTTTGGGTCTTTTAATGTGCGTGGATGTGGTACAGATGAGAGTAAAAGGGAAGAGATAAGTAGTATGTTTGTGAGAAGAAAGATGAATGTGTTGGCTTTGAGTGAAACTAAGTTGAAAGGGAAGGGCGAATGTAATTTTGGGAGTGTAAGTGGAAGGTCATCAGAAGTGAAGAGAGGGCGATGGAGGGAAGGGGTGGCTATACTATTAAGTGAAGAGATAGGTAAATGTGTAGTGGAGTGGAAGGAGGTTTCCTCAAGGTTAATGTGCATGAAGATGAACCTGGGAAAGGAGATGTGGGTTTTAGTAAGTGCATATGGGGCTGGTAGAGAGAAGAGTGTAGAAGGGAGGCTTTTTGGATAGATTTAAATGAGTGCATAGAGGAATTAGGGAGAAATGTCAATGTAATAATACTGGGAGACCTTTATGCTAGGGAAGGAAATGAACCAATTGACAGAGTAGTTGGGAAGTGTGGAGTTCAGGAAAAAATTGTAGTGGAGAGTTGATGGTGGAAATGTGCTTAGAAAGAGAGTTGATGATAGCAAATACAGTGTTTCGGAAAAAAGTCAAGCATAAGTACACATGGGAGAGGGTGGTGGATGGAAAGGTGGTAGATAGAGCGTTAATGGACTATGTAGTGGTAGATAGGAGTATAATAGGAAGAGTTAAGGATGTACATGTTCTAAGGGGAGCGGGTAGGGGAATATCAGTTCATTTTTGGTGGAAGGTAAGTTGAGAGTGGAGGACAGATGGAGAGAGAGGAAAATGACAAAAGGTAGGGAGGTGCTTAGAGTGAACTCTAAATGAAAAGGAAAAAGAGGAGTACAAGAGGAAGCTGAGGGAGGAGTGGGAGGGAGTGAAGGATAGAGTAGAACTAGGAGTGGAGGAGGAATGGGGATGGTTCAAGAAGGGAGTCACAAAGTGTGCAAAGATGGTGTGTGGAACAAGAAGGACAGGAGGAAATAGAAGAAAGGGTAGTGAATGGTGCGATGAGGAAACAAAGAAGGTTGTAGAAGAGAAGAAGCGAGCTTTCACAGATTGGTTACAAATTAGGATGAGGGAGTCATATGAGTGGTACAAAGAAAAGAAAAGATAAGTAAAGCACAAGGTAAAGGAGGCAAAGAGGAGAGAAGATATTAAATGGGGTAAGAGTATGACAGAAAATTTTGAAAGTAATAAAAAGATGTTTTGGAAATAAATAAGAGAGGAAAAGGAGGTGAATCAAGTAGAGAAGAAAAGGTAAAAGGTGCAGATGGAGATATGATAATGGAAGAGAAGGCAGTAAGAGGAAGATGGGCAGAATATTTTAAGGAGTTGCTAAATGTGAAGGAGGATAGGAAGGGAAAGATAGCTGCAGTGGGAAATGCTAAGAAAATGACCATGATGAGTGAGGAAAATGGAGGAGAAATAAGGAAGGATGAAGTGAAGGCAGTTGTTAAGATGATGAAAGCAGGTAAGGCACCTGGTCTGGATGGATGCCATGCAGAATGTCTAAAAAAAGGAAGTACAGTGATGGTGGACTGGTTGGTGAGGTTATTTAATGCTTTGTGGAGAGAGGGTAGAGTGCCAGAGGACTGGAGGAGTGCCTGTATAGTTCCACTTTACATGGGAAAAGGGGACAAGTGTGAATGTAGTAGTTTCAGAGGGATTAGCTTGTTAAGTGTAGTTGGGAAGGCTTATGGGAGGATCTTGATTGAGAGGATTAGGAGAGGAACAGAGGGAGTAATTGGTGAGGAACAGTGTGGAATTAGGACGGGTAGAGGTTGTGTAGATCAGATTTTTGTGGTAAGACAGATATTTGAGAAAGATATAGAAAAAGGGAAAGGATGTTTTTTGGGCTTTTATGGATCTGGAAAAGGCTTACGACAGGGTAGACAGGAGGGCACTGTGGGAGGTTTTGCGGATATACGGGACAGGAGGAAAGCTTCTAGGAGCTGTCAAGAGTTTTTATGAGAGTAGTAGAGCTTGTGTCAGGATTAGAAATGGAGAGAGCGAGTGGTTCGAGGTAAAGGTGGGACTTTGTCAGGGATGCATTATGTCACCCTGGCTGTTCAACTTGTACATGGATGGGGTGGTGAGAGAGGTAAATGCAAGGGTGGTGGGTCAGGGATTGGTGATGGTTAAAGAAAATGGAGAAAAGTGGGAGGTGAGCCAGCTGTTGTTTGCAGAAAACACTGCACTTGTGGCAGGATCGGAGGAGGGATTGAGGAAGTTGGTGACAGAGTTTGAGAGTGTGTGTGATAGAAGAAAGCTGAAGATAAATTTGGGTAAAAGTAAGGTGATGAGATGTACAAGGGGTGAAAGTGGCAGCAGACTTGAAGTGAGCATTAAGGGGGTACGCGACACCTGGGGGGGTGAATTTGGTCAAGATATGGCATTTTTCAAAACTGTGTTCAAAATGTTCGTATACCACTTAGAAATAAATCCCGACAAATAATTTTCCAGCCGCGCACAATTTAAAGGTCCTGGGTGAGGTTTAAAGGGACAGATTTAAAGGCGCAACCCACACTAGAGGGAGGCGTGCCACTTAGGACCTTCAGGCGCAGCAAATAACGTTGAAATTTGATTGAATTTACACTCGCCCAGTGTATCAACGGCCAATACGATTGTGGAGGGGAAGGGAGGAAGGTGGAGGGAGAATATTTCGCCAACTTTGTGCGAAACTAAGCGTTAGTTCCCGGCTAGCACTGAAAAGGGAAGTACGCATGTCTCATGAGCTCTCATTGCAATCTATTACTTTAGCTGGTACATATTACTCTTTAGTACAGTCATCATGGGTAGCAAAAAGAACAAATGAACATCACAATGACAAAAAACAGCAGTTAAAGATGGCAAGCAGTCAAAGACGACTAAAAATCTCACCACCTCTCACTCCACCACCGCCCTCACCTGCACCTCTGTGACGGTGACAGAGGTAAAGGACAACATTAGACTAAACAATTCAAAGAGGAAGATTAAATCCAAAGAAGAAAGCAAGAGGAAAAAGATCAAGGCTATACAGGAAGAAGAAAGAAGAAGGGACATAATATGATGCTGGAGGGGGTGCCCTACCAACATAGATTGGCGAGGGGAATCTGATGAGGAAAGAGAAGGCGCCCACTACTGGAAAATAAACCTCTTTCCAATGATTTAGATACCCTGAAGACCCCCAGCAGAGAGGTTTCATATGAAGAAACCGCCAAAGGTGCAAAAAAGCAAATTATATGATGTTGTCGTCTGTGCGTCGTCACTACTGTGACATACTTATACTTTAGTTTTTCAGTATTTAAAGTACTTATAATTAAAATATGTTGATAATTTTTACTGTACTTACTTATTATATAATAAGAATTAAGCCATGAAAAAATCAGTCAAATTGGTGAAACTATAAGCAAGTTACAGATATATTCATATTTCAAGTTGCCATATCTCCGTTCGATATTTTTCTACTTTTTTTAAATAAAAAAAAATCTAATATACATCAGATTTAGATGAAACTTACAGGGAATATTACTTTTATTAACTGCTAGGGCCGATCGTTCGAATATTTTGAATAGGATGAAAGAGTTTGGAGTAATAATGGAAACAAGAGCAAAAAAATTGTATTTTTCACGATTTTTGCCAGACATTAAAATTGAAATGCCTGTATGCAAAAGTATAAAGGAAATTGTTCAATTACTCAATGACCGGCCCTAGGTGTGCCTACTGACTAATCATAGCCAAAATATAAAACAAATTGGTCCACGTATTATGGTGCTGTGCACTTTTAAATGTCGCTACTGGTATATGTACATGTGTACATACATCATTCTGCTTCACCTAAAATGTAGGCAATATGGATACCTATTTACCTGAGAAGTTTCAGCTCTTTACTCTAAATATTTTTAGAAAATGACCTCCAGGTGTCGCGTACCCCCTTAAGGGAGAGTGACTGGAGGAAGTAGATAGTTTTAGATACTTGGGTGCAAATGTGGCAGGAAAAGGTGGAGTGGAGGTGGAGGTAGAATGTAGACTGAGAGAAGCGAGTAAATGCCTTGGTTGATTAAAAAGTGTAATGAGGAATAGACATTTGGGAATGGATGCTAAGAGGAGACTGTATGAAGGAGTGATTATGCCAACAGCACTGTATGGGGCAGAAACATGGAACATAAGAGAGGAAGAGAGAAGGAGTTTGAATGTGTTTCAGATGAGGTGTCTGAGAAGTATGATGGGGGTTACTAGGCTAGATAGAGTGAGAAATGAGGTGTGGAGGAGAGCAGGGGTGAAAAGTGAGTTGGGAGATAGGGTTGATGAAAGAGTATTAGGATGGTTTGGACACATGGAAAGAATGAGTGAAGAAAGACTAGTAAAAGAGGTATGGAAGGCAGATGTGGAGGGAGTGAACATGAGGGGACGTCCTAGGATGAGGTGGATGGATGGGGTGAAGGGGGCTTTGGGGAAGAGGGGAATGTCTGTTGAGGAACGACAGAAGAGGACAGAAGACGGGCAAATGGAGAATGGTTGTATATGGATGATGTTGTGGTGCATGAGCTGGAGTGGGTGGGGGGACAGGGGGTGAGGTAGTATGTGTGAGCAAAATTTGACGCAGCCCGAGGGGATTTCTCCCTGTCTTCTCCTTTTATGCATGGGTGGACGGAGAGGGGGGGGGTCAATATAATGAAGCAGCCTTGCTGTGGATGTGGTGTCTTGCAACACTGCTTCTGACCCAGGGCAGTGGACAAGGTGCAGGGATGACCCGTCATCCAGGAGGTGGTAAGATAAGAGGGATGGAATGGATGGGAATGATTTTATGCCTTTTTCTTTTTGGCTACCTCCCTTTAAAAGGGAAAAAGCCTTGGTATATGTATGTTATCTTTTTCGCATTTAAACCTTTCTCAGTCAAAAATATGATTCCACCCTGTTTCTCCTTTTTATTTTTCACCTAATGGTTGTATAGACCTTGTCCCACAGTATTTGATGATAGTGGACCTCTTAATTTTGTCTCTTTAATTCCCATTATGTCTGGTTTCTCTACTGACAGATAGTAATTTAATTCGTTTAGTCCTGAAATCATGCCATCTATCTTAGTAAATGTTATTCCTAATTTTTTTTTTTTTTTTCTTTTTATGTACCATTTTCTCAGCCTCAGGTCCAGTACTCTAAAAAAAAAAAAAAATTATTCTTTTCAGTCTCCATTCTTCCCTTATTTTTTCTTTATTTGCTTCATTTCTAAGTGTCTTTTCTTTCTTTTTCCTCATCACTTTTTTTTTTTATCCAAACATTTTTGTAAAACAAATTCATAGTACTTCTTCAGCTATCATTTGAGACAATTAGATTGCTTTTTAGTGATCTATACTATTTTTTTCAAGAGTACTGACCTATATATGTACTTTATTGCTTTATCCATTACCTGTCCCTCCTCTTGTATCTCCTTCAGAATTGCTTTTGCTACTTCTCTTCTTTTTCTCTTTGGTATCTGTGTACACTACGTTTTTCTTTAATACCATACACTACAATGCACTTTTTTTTTTATCCATTACCCAGATTTCCTTTTCTTTAATTACTGTTTAACATTTTCCTCTACCTGCTGTTGTACTATTTCTTTAAAGGTTATTTTCTGATTTTCTTGTTCTAGTTTCCATTGATTCTTTATTTCTAGGAAATCCGTCTCCTTAATTGTGTCTCCTACTTTCTCAGTCACTGTTTTTATTTCTTCTTTGACTTCTTTTTTTATGCCTCATTTTTAAATTTATCTTCATTTTTCCTTCTTTCAATATCACTTCTGACCATATTCAATTCGTTTTTTAGATCATTAAGCTCTTTGTTAATCTTGTCATTAGCTCTTCATTGTTGGTTTATCTCTCTGTACATTGCCCTATATTCATCTTTCAAATGTATTAATTCCTCCATCAAATCAGCAATATCCCAATTTTTTAGTACATTTTTATACCTAGTTTCTCTTTCCACATCTAAACCTCTACCTAATAATCCTTTCTTTTGGATATCCTGAAAAAATATTGGTGTCCTACCTCTGAGTTGATTTCGGGGTATCAATCATGCATGATTGTTTTGGTATCAGCCCCAGCGGTGACTCGACTCTGCTCATGTCCAAACCTCTCTTTATTGGTTCAGTTTTTCTTCTTTTTCTTTCTCCATTTTGTGTATTTTATACACTATTTACTCTGTGGTATTGGCTGCATATTAATGTGGCAAAGTAGCATGCAATTGATACTTTAGGGTCTATATGGGGCACCCCTACGGACCAGAGCCACACATCATTTTGTCTGTGATAGAGGAAAACTCTGTTCATAGAGAAATGATGATACCTTTATACTAGGACTGTCCTTCCATTATGCTGTCCCCCAACCCCTTGTTGCTGTCCTGTACCATTTCTCTGAGTATTCATTTTCTGTTTTTGCTGTTCCTGTGGTAGGGGAAGAGAATGCTACCACCAAGTCTTTCCACTGGAGTCGTAGAAGGCGACAAAAAACAGGATGGGGATGGGATTACGAGTCCTACTACCTGTAGCCCCAGAAGGGGACATTCCTAAAAAGAAAAGAAAAGGCATGAGAGGGTCTGGGAGTTTTCCAACCAGTACCCTAAGGTTTGGGTGTTTTAATATGTGTGAATGTGGTGCAGATGAGAGTAAAAGGGAAGAGATAGGCAGTAAGTTTGTGAGATGAAAGATGGATGTGCTGGCTTTGAGTGAAACTAAAATGAAAGGAAAGGGCAACTGTGAGTTTGGGAGTGTAGCTGGGAGGTACTCAGGAGTGAAGAGGTGACGAGGGAGAGAAGGGGTGGCTATACTAGTAAGTGAAGAGATAAGTAAGCGGGTAGTGGAGTGGAAGGTTTCATCAAGGTTGATGTGGATGAAGGTGAAGCTGGGAAGGGAGATGTGGGTTTTTGTAAGTGCGTATGGACCTGGTAGTGAAAACTGTGTAGAAGGGAGGCTTTTTGGGTATATATAAATGAATGCATAGACGATTTAGGGAGAAATGTCAATATAGTTGTATTGGGAGACCTTAATGCTAGGGTAGGAAATGAACCAATAGACAGAGTGATTGGGAAGTATGGAGTTCCAGGTAAAAATTGTAGTGGAGAAATGATGGTGGAGAATGTGTCTTGAAAGAGAGTTGATGATAGAAAATACAGTATTTAAGAAGAAAGTCAAGCATAAGTACACATGGTAGAGAGTGGTGGATGGAAGGGTGGCAGATAGAGCATTAATGGACTATATAGTGGTGACCAGGAGTATGGTAGGAAGAGTTAAGGATGTACATGTTCTAAGGGGAGAGAGTGGGGGAATATCAGATCATTTCCTGGTGGAAGGTAAAACGAGAGTGGAGAATAGGAGAAAGAGGAAATGGGCAGGAGGTAGGGAGGTACTTAGAGTGAACTGCTTAAATGAGGAAAAAAGGAGAGTGAGTTTAAGAAGAAACTGAAAGAGGAGTGGGAGGGAGTAAAGGATAGAGTAGAACTAGGAGTGGAGGAGGAATGGAGATGGTTCAAGGAGGGAGTCATAAGGTGTGCAAAGATGGTGTGTGGAACAAGGAGGGCAGGAGGAAAAAGAAGGAAGGGTAGTGAGTGGTGGGATGAGGAAGCAAAGAAATGTGTAGAAGAGAAGCGAGCTTTCACAGATTGGCTGCAAATTAGGACGAGGAAATTGTATGAGAGGTACAAAGTAAAGAAAAGGGAAGCTAAGCATAAGATAAAGGAAGCAAAGAGGAGAGCAGATGTGAAATGGTGTAAGAGTATGACAGAAAATTTTGAAAGCAATAAAAAGATGTTTTGGAAGGAAATTAAAAGAGAAAAAGGAGGCGAATCAAGTAGAGAAAAAAAGGTAAAGGTGCAAATGGAGAGATGATAATGGAAGAAAAGGCAGTGAGAGGAAGGTGGCCAGAGTATTTTAGGGAGTTGCTAAATGTAAATGAGGATAGGGAGGGAAAGGTAGTTGCAGTGGGAAGCGCTAAGAAAATGAGAGTGATGAGTGAGGAAAATGGAGGAGAAATAGGGAAGGATGAAGTGAAAGCAGCTGTTAAGATAATGAGAGCAGGTAAGGCACCTGGTCTGGATGGATGCCATGCAGAATGTCTGAAGAAAAAAGGTACAGTGATGGTGGACTGGCTGGTGAGTTTGTTTAATGTTTGTTTGAGAGAGGGTAGAGTGCTGGAGGACTGGAGGAGTGCCTGTATAGTTCCTCTTTACAAGGGAAAGGGGGACAAGTGTGAGTGTAGTAGTTTCAGAGGGATCAGCTTGTTGAGTGTAGTTGAAAAGGCTTATGGGAGGGTCTTGATTGAGAGGATTAGGAGAGGAACAGAGGGAGTAATTGGTGAGGAACAGTGTGGGTTTAGGACAGGTAGGGGTTGTGTAGATCAGATCTTTGTGGTAAGACAGATATGTGAGAAAGCTTTAGGAAAAGGTATGGATGTTTTTTGGGCTTTTATGGATCTGGAAAAGGCATATGACAGGGTAGACAGGAAGGCACTGTGGGAAGTACTGCAGATATATGGGATAGGAGGAAAGCTGTTAAGAGCAGTCAAGAGTTTTTACGAGAGTAGTAGGGCTTGTGTTAGGATTAGAAATGGAGAGAGTGAATGGTTTGAGGTGGAACTTCATCAGGGATGTGTTATGTCGACCTGGCTGTTCAATCTTTACATGGATAGGGTGGTGCGAGAGGTGAATGCAAGGGTAGTGGGTCAGGGGTTGGAGATGATTAAAGAAAATGGAGAAAAGTGGGAGGTGAGCCAGTTGTTGTTTATGGACGACACTGCGCTTGTAGCAGGATCAGAGGAGGGATTGAGGAAGTTAGTGACAGAGTTTGAGAAGGTGTATCAAAGAAGGAAGCTGAAGATAAATGTGGATAAAAGTAAGATGATGAGATGTACAAGGGGAGAGATTGGCAGCAGGCTGGAGGTGAGCATTAAGGGTGAAAGACTGGAGGAAGTGCATAGTTTTAGATACTTGGCTGCGAATGTGGCAGGAAAGGGAGGAGTGGGGGCGAAGGTAAAATGTAGATTGAGAGAAGCGAGTGGATTGAAAAGTGTAATGAGAAATAGACATTTGGGAATGGATGCTAAGTGGAGGTTATATGAAGGAGTGATTGTGCCAACAGCATTGTACGGGGCAGAAACATGGAACATGAGAGAGGAAGAGAGAAGGAATTTGAATGTGTTTGAGATGAAATGTCTGAGAAGTATAATAGGGGTTACAAGGCTAGATAGAGTGAGAAATGAGGAGGTGAGGAGGAGAACAGGGGTGGAAAGGAAATTGGGAGATAGGGTTGATAAAAGGATATTAGGATGGTTTGAACACATGGAAAGAATGAGTGAAGAAAGATTAGTAAAAGAAGTGTGGAAGGCAGAGGTGGAAGGAGTGAATATGAGGGGGCGTCCTAGGATGAGATGGATGGATGGGGTGAAAGGGGCATTACAAAAGAGAGGAGTGTCTGTGGAGGAAGGGCAGGAGAGGACAGAAGATAAGGGTGAATGGAGAGGAGTGATGCATGTATAACTCATTTTCACCATCTTTCCAATGGTCTCAATCTCCACACTGCTGTAGCAGTCTCCAGTTCTCCACAACAATCCCATTATTGCATTGCTGTCCATGTGTGAATGCAGGATATTGTCTTATGTCAGTGATCAATGGTACTATAGCTGTTGATGGACTTGTCTAATTTGTTTGCCATGGAAGTTATTTTCCTCCACGGTGGTCAGGGGGAGCATATTTGAGTAGTTACTTGTTCCATTTAGAAAGGTTTTGACTAACTAAAGTACAGCATTACTTATGTACGTATCCACCAATTCTTACTCTGGTTGGAGTTTTGAAATTATGATGTGACGTATCCACATGCTGTTAATGCATAACTGCAAAGAAATGTTAAACCTTGAAGTGAAAAATACAAAACTGGCAGATTTATTCTTCTGCAACAAGAAGCGAGAGGTACATGCAAGGGTAGTGGGTCAGGGATTGGAGATGGTTAAAGAAAATGGAGAAAAGTGGGAGGTGAGCCAGCTGTTGTTTGCAGATGACACTGTGCTTGTGGCAGGATCGGAGGAGGGATTGAGGAAGTTGGTGACAGAGTTTGGGAGAGTATGTGATAGAAGAAAGCTAAAGATAAATGTGGGTAAAAGTAAGGTGATGAGATGTACAAGGGGTGAAAGTGGCAGTAGACTGGAAGTGAGTATTAAGGGAGAGCGACTGGAGGAAGTGGATAGTTTTAGATACTTAGGTGCAAATGTGGCAGGAAAAGGTGGAGTGAAGGTGGAGGTAGAATGTAGATTGAGAGAAGCGAGTAAATCCCTTGGTGGATTAAAGAGTGTAATGAGGAATAGACATTTGGGAATGAATGCTAAGAGGAGAATGTATGAAGGAGTGATTGTGCCAACACCACTGTATGGGGCAGAAACGTGGAACATAAGAGAGGAAGAGAGAAGGAGTTTGAATGCGTTTCAGATGAGGTGTCTGAGAAGTATGATAGGGGTTACTAGGCTAGATAGAGTGAGAAATGAGGAGGTGAGAAGGAGAACAGGGGTGCAAAGGGAGCTGGGAGATAGGGTTGATGAAAGAATATTAGGATGGTATGGACACATGGAAAGAATGAGTGAAGAAAGGCTAGTAAAAGAGGTATGGAAGGCAGATGTGGAGGGAGTGAACATGAGGGGACGTCCTAGGATGAGGTGGATGGATGGGGTGAAGGGGGCTTTGGGGAAGAGGGGAATGTCTGTTGAGGAAGGACAGGAGAGGACAGAAAACAGGTGAATGGAGAATGGTTGTATGTGGATGATGTGATTGCATGAGGTGGAATGGGCGGGGGGATGGGGGTGAGGTAGTATGTGTGAGCAAAATTTGACGTAGCCCGAAGGGATTTCTCCCCGTCTTCTCCTTTTATGCAATAGGGGGACGGAGAGGGGGGATCGCTGATTTAATGAAGCGGCCTTGCTGTGGATGTGCTGTGTCTTGAGACACTGCTTCTGATCCAGGGCAGTGGACAAGGTGGAGGGATGACCCGTCATCCAGGAGGTGCTAAGATGAGAGGGAGGGTGGAGGGGTGTGGAGTGTATTCAGGGATGGAATGGGTGGAAATGATTTTATGCCTTTTCCTTTTTGGCTACCTCCCTTGTAAGGGGGAAAAAGCCTTGGTATATGTATGTATGTAACAAGATCAGACACCAGAAGTTCTACATCTGTAGTTAAAAGCTATGTTTAATTAACACTAACTTCCTGCACCAATATGACATCTGAACATACCAAACATTCCCCATAGAATGTCATGTATTTAGCAATTCCATGCAAGAGCCCTTACACTTTCATCCTTCACACCATACAAGCACTACCACGGGGATGATAACACAAGACAAAGGCCCGCAGAAGCAATCTCCAATAGACCCTCCTGTGAAAAAAATTTGGTCTACTCGTTCTTTCAATGTACCTAAACCATCCCAATAACTTTTCATCAGTGTCTTAACAGCCCTCCACTTCATATCACAAAATCCAGGATTGGCTAACTACTAAACTCTCGTAGGCCCAGGATTAAACAAAGATAAAAATTCTCACCAGCATTATGGCTAACCAACCTGTTGCTATCAATACTTACTAAAAAGCTTCTGCTTGAACCCACTGGATTCCCTCTGCAAAAGGGTACTACGAACAACCTTGTTAATGCAAAACAGTCCAGATGAAACAAGTCTGACCTGAAACAAGCAACTGATATAATATCCACTTAAACTTAACAACCAAGTACAAGACAATTCCAACAATCAGACAACACATTAACCTTCATAGGATCACCCTCCGGTGGAAACTGCGAATGTGATAGAAATGGTTATCATCATGAAATGCATCTTCCTCCTATGTAATTACACATTAGCATTGCCAAATGTTCAGTAACTAGGTTTCTTAAATTTCTATGTACGACAATGCTCACAGGCTTGCCAGTCTTCCATTCTGGAAACAAGAACCTACATTAATCATACATACATATACCAAGGCTTTTTCCCCCTCACAAGGGAGGTAGCCAAAAAGGAAAAGACATAAAATCATTTCCACCCATTCCATCCCTGAATACACTCCACACCCCTCCACCCTCCCTCTCATCTTAGCACCTCCTGGATGATGGGTCATCCCTGCACCTTGTCCACTGCCCTGGGTCAGAAGCAGTGTCACAAGACACAGCACATCCACAGCAAGGCCGCTTCATCAAATCGGTGACCCCTCCGTCTCCGTCCCCCCATGCATAAAAGAGAAGACGGGGAGAAATACCTTTGGGCTGCGTCAAAATTTGCTCACACATACTACCTCACCCCCCATCCCCCCACCCACTCCAGCTCATGCATCACAACATCATCCATATACATCCATTCTCCATTCACCCCTGTCTTCTGTCCTCTCCCATCCCTCCTCAACAGACATTCCCCTCTTCCCCAAAGCCCCCTTCACCCCATCTATACACCTCATCCTAGGACGTCCCTTCATGTTCACTCCCTCCACATCTGCCTTCCATACCTCTTTTACTAGTCTTTCTTCACTCATTCTTTCCATGTGTCCATACCATCCTAATGCTCTTTGATCAACCCAATCTCCCAATCCCCTTTCCACCCCTGTTCTCCTCCTTACCTCCTCATTTCTTACTCTATCTTGCCTAGTAACCTCCATCATACTTCTCAGACACCTAATCTCAAACACATTCAAACTCCTTCTCTCTTCTTCTCTTATGTTCCATGTTTCTGCCCCATACAGTGGTGTTGGCACAATCACTCCTTCATAAAGTCTCTTCTTAGGATCCATTCCCAAATATCTATTCCTAATTACACTTTTTAAACCACCAAGGCATTTACTCGCTTCTCTCAATCTCCATTCTACCTCCACCTTCACTCCACCTTTTCCTGCCACATTTGCACCCAAGTATCTAAAACTATCCACTTCCTCCAGTCGCTCTCCCTTAATGCTCACTTCCAGTCTACTGCCACTTTCACCCCTTGTACATCTAATCACCTTACTTTTACCCACAATTATCTTTAGCTTTCTTATATCACACACCCTCCCAAACTCTGTCACCAACTTCCTCAATCCCTCCTCCGATCTTGCCACAAGCACAGTGTCGTCTGCAAACAACAACTGGCTCACCTCCCACTTTTCTCCATTTTCTTTAACTATCTCCAATCCCTGACCCACTACCTTTGCATTTACCTCTTGCACCACCCCATCCATGTATAAGTTGAACAGCCAGGGTGACATAACGCATCCTTGATGAAGTCCCACCTTTACCTCGAACCACTCGCTCTCTCCATTTTTAATCCTGACACAAGTTCTACTACTCTCATAAAAACTCTTGACAGCTCCCAGAGGCTTTCCTCCTATCCCGTATATCCGCGAAACCTCCCACAGTGCCTTTCTGTCAACCCTGTCATAAGCCTTTTCCAGGTCCATAAAGGCCCAAAAAATATCCTTCCCCTTTCCTATAGCTTTCTCACATATCTGTCTTACCACAAAAATCTGATCTACACAACCTCTACCTGTCCTATATCCACACTGTTCCTCACCAATTACTCCCTCTGTTCCTCTCCTAATCCTCTCAATCAAGATCCTCCCATAAGCCTTCCCAACTACACTTAACTACTACTACTACTACATTCACACTTGTCCCCTTTTCCCTTGTAAAGAGGAACTATACAGGCACTCCTCCAGTCCTCCGGCACTCTATCCTCCCTCCAGCAAACATTAAATAACTTCACCAGCCAGTCCACCATCACTGTACCTCCTTTTTTTAGACATTCTGCATGGCATCCATCCAGACCAGGTGCCTTACCTGCTTTCATCATCTTAACATCTGCCTTCACTTCATTCTATCCTTATTTCTCCTCCATTTTTCTCACTCATCACTCTCATTTTCATAGCATTTTCCACTGCAGCTATCTTTCCCTCCCTATCCTCCTTCACATTTAGCAACTCCCTAAAATATTCTGCCCATCTTCCCCTTACTGCCTTCTCTTTCATTATCATCTCTCCATCTGCACCTTTTACCTTTTCTTCTCTACTTGATTCGCCTCCTCTTCCTCTCTTAATTTATTTCCAAAACATCTTTTTATTACTTTCAAAATTTTCTGTCATACTCTTACCCCATTTCACATCTGCTCTCCTCTTTGCCTCCTTTACCTTGTGCTTTACTTCTCTTTTCTTTTCTTTGTACCTCTCATATGACTCCCTCATCCTATTTTGTAACCAATCTGTGAAAGCTCGCTTCTTCTTTTCTACAACCTTCTTTGTTTCCTCATCGCACCATTCACTACCCTTTATTTTACTTCCTCCTGTCCTTCTTGTTCCACACACCATCTTTGCACACTTTGTGACTCCCTCCTTGAACCATCCCCATTCCTCCTCCACACCTAGCTCTACTCTATCCTTCACTCTCTCCCACTCCTCCTTCAGCTTCTTCTTGTACTCCTTCTCCTTTTCATTTTCATTTAAAGAGTTCACAGAAAGGCACTGTGGGAGGTTATGCAGATTTATGGGATAGGAGGAAAGCTTTTGGGAGCTGTCAAGAGTTTTTATGAGAGTAGTAGAGCTTGTGTCAGGATTAGAAATGGAGAGAGTGAGTGGTTTGAAGTAAAGGTGGGACTTCGTCAAGGATGCGTTATGTCGCCCTGGCTGTTCAACTTATACATGGGGATGGGGTGGTGCGAGAGGTGAATGCTAGGGTAGTGGGTCAGGGATTGGAGATGGTTAAAGAAAATGGAGAAAAGTGGGAGGTGAGCCAGCTGTTGTTTGCAGACGACACTGCGCTTGTGGCAGGGTCGGAGGAAGGATTGAGGAAGCTGGTGGCAGAGTTTGGGAGAGTATGTGATAGAAGAAAGCTAAAGATAAATGTGGGTAAAAGTAAGGTGATGAGATGTACAAGGGGTGAAAGTGGCAGTAGACTGGAAGTGAACATTAAGGGAGAGTGACTGGAGGAAGTGGATAGTTTTAGATACTTAGGTGCAAATGTGGCAGGAAAAGGTGGAGTGAAGGTGGAGGCAGAATGTAGATTGAGAGAAGCGAGTAAATCCCTTGGTGGATTAAAGAGTGTAATGAGGAATAGACATTTAGGAATGGATGCGAAGAGGAGACTGTATGAAGGAGTGATTGTGCCAACACCACTGTATGGGGCAGAAACGTGGAACATAAGAGAAGAAGAGAGAAGGAGTTTGAATGTGTTTCAGATGAGGTGTCTGAGAAGTATGGTGGGGGTTACTAGGCTAGATAGAGTGAGAAATGAGGAGGTGAGGAGGAGAACAGGGGTGAAAAAGGAGCTGGGAGATAGGGTTGATGAAAGAATATTAGGATGGTTTGGACACATGGAAAGAATGAGTGAAGAAAGACTAGTAAAAGAGGTATGGAAGGCAGATGTGGAGGGAGTGAACATGAGGGGACGTCCTAGGATGAGGTGGATGGATGAGGTGAAGGGGGCTTTGGGGAAGAGGGGAATGTCTGTTGAGGAAGGAAGGGAGAGGACGGGGGACAGAGGTGAGTGGAGAATGGTTGTATATGGATGATGTTGTGATTGCATGAGGAGGAATGGGCGGGGGTGTGGGGTAGTACGTGTGAGTAAATTTTGACGCAGCCCGAAGGGATTTCTCCCCGTCCTCTCCTTATATGCAAGGGGGGACGGAGAGGGGGGGGGTCGCCGATTAAATGAAGCGGCCTTGCTGTGGATGTGCTGTGTCTTGCGACATTGCTTCTGACCCTGGGCGGTGGGCAAGGTGCAGGGATGACCCGTCATCCAGGAGGTGCTCAGATAAGAGGGAGGGTGGGAGGGGTGTGGAGTGTATTTAGGGATGAAATGGATGGGAGTGTTTTTATGTCTTTCCTTTTTTGGCTACCTCCCTTGAAAGGGGGAAAAAGCCTTGGTATATGTATGTATGTACTCTAAGTACCTCCCTACCTTTTGTCCCTTTCCTCTTCCTCCATCTATCCCCCACTCTCAACTTACCTTCCACCAAAAAATGATCTGATATTTCTCCACCCTCTCCCCTTAGCACATGTACATCCTTAACTCTTCCTATCATAAACCTATTTACCACTACATAGTCCATTAACGCTCTATCTACCACCCTTCCATCCACCACCCTCTCCCATATGTACTTATGCTTGACTTTCTTCCGAAACACTGTATTTGCTATCATCAACTCTCTTTCTAGACACATTTCCAACATCAACTCTCCACTACGATTCTTTCCTGGAACTCCACATTTCCCAACCACTCCATCAATTGGATCATTTCCTACCCTAGCATTAAGGTCTCCCAGTACTATTACATTAGTATTTCTCCCTAAATTGTCTATGCACTCATTTAAATCTATCCAAAAGGCCTCCCTTTCTTCTACACTCTTCTCACTGCCAGGTCCATATGCACTTACAAAAACCCACATCTCCTTTCCCAGTTTCACCTTCATGCACATTATCCTTGAGGAAACCTCCTTCCACTCCACGTTTACCTATCTCTTCACTTACTAGTATAGCCACCCCTTCCCTCCCTCGCCCTCTCTTCACTCCTGATAACCTCCCACTTACACTCCCAAACTTACATTCACCCTTCCCTTTCAGCTTAGTTTCACTCAAAGCCAACACATCCATCTTTCTTCTCACAAACATACTACTTATCTCTTCCCTTTTACTCTCATCTGTACCACATCCACGCACATTAAAAGACCCAAACCTTAGTGTGCTGGTTGGAAAACTCCCAGACCCTCTTATGCCTTTGCTTTTTCTTTTAGGAATGTCCCCTGTGGGGCTACAAGGAGAAAGATGCCTAGTCCCAATCCCCATCCCTTTCTTCTCACCTCTTACAATCCAAGTGGAATTACTTGATGGCAGTATTCTTTTCCCCCGTCCCAGGGAATTAATCATAATTCAATAAAACAGGTTTAGTATATTTCACAATGTGATCAGAATCACAATTTTTAACATTTTGCCAACAGGCAATCCTAAGGTGTCCTAAGTGATGGGCCATCATGTATGCAGTATTAACAAGACATACCAACATTCTTACCAGTGTCCATGATCTCCCCTCAGTCTAGCTTTGATGTCACCTGCAAAAAACTATACATTAATCCCAATTCAAAATTAACTTCACAGTATGATCAGTAAAATGGTCAAAATCACATTTCTTTAGCACTTTGCCAACAGGCAATCCTAAAGTGTCCTAAGTGATGGGCCATCATGTATACAGTATTAACGAGAAGAAATAAAAACATCTTACCAGTGATCACGATCTTGTCCTTCAGTCTCGCTCCGACATCACCTGCAAACAACTGAACATTAATCCCAACTCAAAATGAACCTCACAGTATGATCAATAGAATGGTCAGAATCACATTTCTTTAGCACTTTGCCAACAGGCAATCCTAAGGTGTTCTAAGTGATGGGCCATCATGGAGATAAACACTAGCAAATATGATAAAAATGGACAAAGTTAACTCCTTTACCACCACATTTATTTGGTCACCAGCTGCAACAAATTTCACTTCTTTGGACCAACTTCAGAAAATAGCAAACACTGAAATTCTGCAATCAACAACAATTGTGTTAGCAAACATTCCTAATGCATAACAATATCTATCTACATACCATAGGCTTCTTCCCCTTCACAAGGGAGGTAGCCAAGTCAAAACATGTTTCTTCAGTCATACTCCACTCACCTGTTCCCTTATCCGCTTTGCTTAAACTCACAGCACCTGAAAATATTCCTCATCAGTTAAATATATAATGAAAATGACCACCCATCGCCTAGGCAATCAGGGTACAAATACTATATCATTTGTTACTCATGTTGAAAGTAAGATTCTCATCATAGTACTACTCTGGCTAGCAGCCTGTAGGTATCTATACCTGTACTGAACAGATGAATGGACATTAATGTCCAAACTTGATCAAACTGGTACACTGTCCACTTGAAAACCTGTCAACGGGAAAATCAACCATAAGTACATGGGAGAGGGTGGTGGATGGAAGGGTGGTAGATAGGGCACTAATGGACTACATAGTGGTAACCAGGAGAATAATGGGAGGATTTTTGAATGTAAATGTTCTACGGGGAGAGTGGGGGAAAAGACAATTTTTTGGAAGTTGACAGTGAAGGATAGATGGAGAAAGGTAAAGGGCAGAAGGTAGGGAGGTACTTAAAGTAAACTGCTTAAATGAGAGAAAAAGAGGAGTACAAGAAGAAATGGGAGTGGGAGGGAGTGAAGGTTAGAGTATAACTAGGAGAGGAGGAATGGGGATGGTTCAAGTTGTGGAACAAGGACAACAGGAGGATATACAAGGGTAGCGAGTGGTGGGATGAAGCATTCAAAGATTGTAAAGAAGCAAGCATTCAAAGATTGATTACAAAATAGGATGAATCACAAGAATGTACAAAGAAAAGCAGAATAAAGCATAAGAGGGCAGAGGTGAGCAGAAGTGAAATGGGGTAAAATAAAAAAAAAAATAAAAAAAAATAAATAAAAAAATTCCACTCCCTTCCCTCATCTTGGCTCCTGGCTGATGGGTCATCCCTGCATCTCACCCACTGCCCTGGGTCAGAAGCAGTTTAAGAACGTACATCCACAGCAAAGCAGATTAAATAAACTGGCAACCCCCTCCTCTCAGTCACCTCATGCAGATGGGGAGAAATCCCTTTTATGCTGCATTTTTCACACATTGCCTCACCCCCCCCATCCACTCCCCCTCATGCCACAGCATCCATACACAGCAATTCTCCATTCAGTCCCATCTTCTGTCCAAAACAAGTACCAACCTTAATGCAGCTGAGGAATGCTCCAGGCCTTTACCTGAAAAAAGACCACTTGCAAACAATGGCTCTTGATCCAATGCAAGGTGTACACTATAAGCAATGTCAGCCCTGTTGAGCTTGCCAACACAGTAATTCTGGAGATATTTTTTGTCATCATTATTTGAAGTACAACCACAATACAATAACTCGATACTCACTACTGGCTCTAAAGCACACCACCACCACAGGTCATCCTACAAACTCGAAACTGAAAATGTAAACATTACAATGCAACAAAGCCATACACCAACTGACAAACCAACAACACTCTTTACATCCGTGGTTCCCAACCGGTATGCCATGACACCAAAGGGTGAAGCAAGATCAACTGAGGGTGCCTCCAAAATTCAGGGCAAAAATTACTGTCAATTATATATTTGTATCGTCATCCATTTTTGTTCATTAAAGCAACATCAGTGTAAAGATGAGTATTTTCATATTATCCTGGGACATAATTTTGTTACATTGATGTTGAATCAACAAAATACTGACAAACTAGAATTTAGATTTTCTAATAAGGGTGCTGCCGGGGACTTCTGAAAGGCTTGGCAAGGGTGCCTCCTCAAGCCAGAAATGGTTGGGAGCCACTGCTCCACATCAAACTTGTCTTGGTCTTGTTTAACCTTCCTCATAAACCAAGAAATGCATTCATAAATGTTTGCAGCCCGGTAACCTGAAGCAACATTACAACTGGGGCATAAGGGGAGCAGACTGATCTTTGATTCACCTTAGCACCAACATAGCATATACTCAATATCAGTGACTCTGGGATCAATTATTTACTTAATCCATCAATTACTATTCTATATTCATCATGGACACTTTTCCTTGCTAAACAGACATTGTTCTATCATTCAATTCACCTCTGCACCCCATTAATCTACTTCATTTTTGGTATTTGCTTCCAAGTCATTCTTTCCACCTAGCATAGTTTGGGCAACTAGATCTGTCAGCTTTCTTTCCATCCCCATAACAGACTTCATATTTCAACTCCTTACCAAGCACATTTTCAAAGTTCAAGTTCCATACATTTGTTCCCCTTCCCTCTTCCCCTGTTCAAAGATTTCCTGGCTGTTAATGATTATTTTAAAACTACCTATCCCTACTCAAACTACCTCAATATAGTACCCAACTGGTCAATCACATTATTAACCACTTCAGTACGAGTCAAACTCTCACGCGCAGCATGGCCTATCATAGGAACAATGCATCACACTATTTGCATTATAAAATAGTCACTACTGCATTACTCATTCTTTTTTACTCAGTAATAAACACTGAAAACATGATCAAACCAGTTCATAGAATCCGGGGGTAACTCGTGTACAACTACAAAGATATACGTAATCAAAACTGACACCGGCATCCTTGCGAACACATCCACGCCTCATGACACCTATGTAAGTGTCATTGTACCCAAGTGGTTAACATTGCCAACAGGTATTCCTACAGTGTCCTATATGATGGGCCATCATATTCAAAAATTCAAATGACAATGCAATCTTACCATTACCAGCTCAGGGTCATCTAAATCTGGTGCAACTTTGTAAAACCCAAGGTTGCCTAGACCTAGCAAAGATCTTGTATGGCCAGGCTACTGATGAATGTGTTGACCCCTGGAGGAAGAAACCATAAATGTATTCTGCTCCATCTCTTGCTATACAGTCCTAAGAGGTCAAATATTAAGAGATCTTGGTGGTTATAGTCGTCATACAACAGTCAAGAGTAGCAAATACATTCTCATCATTATTGCAAATGCAGTTTCCAAGTACCAAAGCAGGTAAACCTACCATAGTGATGTACCGTAGTCCTGATGTGCTTTCAATCTTGATCATGTACATATACTCTTAAACAATGGCCAACATCTTTCTTTACAATTCAATACCACAAGTCTTGTCTGGAAAATTAAAACTTCTAAAACACCTTCATCACACTTCTCCTGTCTTTTCTTGATTACACCAAACGACATGCGGGTAAGCCTGTCTTAGGTCTCGTCATCTAACTCATCATTTATCTAAGTCCAAAATAATTACATTTCTTTCAAAACATCATATCTAACCAAAAAAAACTTAACTGACCTGCATGTGCTAATCCAGTATCTATAAAAGAGGTTCATTTATACACCTCTTGTGCATGGACCTGTCAATTAAACAAACTTCACTTACATGCAAACAAAGTTATTATTGAAGATGTACTTTTGGTTTTCAGTAACGAGGAATTGTGTCCACAGCAGTTATTGAGACAGGGATAACAATCATCATTTCTTAAAGACCTTTTGCATTAAATAGGATCAAACTAACCTCTCCATCAGCACCTGGCAGCACCAACATCCAATCCAAGGTACCAGCATCAATTGTACAACCTCCATGACAACAGTATCCATGGTCCTGGAGCCGCAGCGTTTACGTCGTGGGACTAACCCCCAACCCCAAGAGTTGGGGGCCAAACGGCGGCAACCAGCCCTGGCCACCGGCTCTACGCAGGTGGCACCGATCCCCAAGAGGAGCTACGACTGCCTTGGGGAGTACAGTAGAAGCCCGATTTAACGAATCTCAATTTAGCGGAAGCTCAAATTAGCGAACTGCAAATAGCAATAATGAAAATGCTCAACTTAGCGGAAATGGTCCGCTAAGTTGACCATTTTCCGCTAGCTGGCCAGATGCGCGTCTACAGAAATAGCTCAATTTAGCAGGAATGGTAAGCTAAGTTGAGCATTTTCCGTCAAATGGCCACATGCGTGTCTCAGAGTCCAATGTTACCAGATGTTACCAGATTGTGGTGGTAGAGTCAAGGAAATTTTTATAATTTAGTACTTTGGAGGTATATATATATATATATATATATATATATATATATATATATATATATATATATATATATATATATATATATATATATATATATATATATATATATATATATATACAATAATATAATTCAGTATATGTATAAAGTATAATTGTAGCAGAAATATATTCAAGTAGAAATAGACGGTATAATAGGAAAACAAAATAATGAAACAGTAAGTTAATGGGAAAATTCAAAATCAATAATATATAATTCAGTATATGTATAAAGTATAATTGTAGCAGAAATATATTCAAGTAGAAATAGACGGTATAATAGGAAAACAAAATAATGAAACAGTAAGTTAATGGGAAAATTCAAAATCAGTACGCGAGAGTAATCACCACGAAAAACACTTCTATAACAACGAACTATGTTTTCTACAACAACACAACAACACAACAATAATCGCTAGAATTATGTACATCGAACCAAACACGAAGCTATGACTAATATTTCGCGAAATTCACAGACAGCTCATATCATTGTTACACGACACACACACACACACACACACACACACACACACACACACAGGTGCCATTTTTTTGAGCAGCTACAAAAATGGCACCTGCACTTGCAAACCTATCATACGAGGAGAGATTGGCTAAACTGGAGTTACCGACACTGGAGCAAAGAAGAGAGAGAGGTGACCTATTGACCATCTACAGAATCATGAGAGGCACAGAGGTACTCGATAGAGAGAACTTACTTAACTGGGACAAAAGAAACACAAGAGGACATGGAAAGAAAATAAAAAAACATAGCTATAGAAGAGAACTGAAGAAAAACAGTTTTCCTCATAGAGTTTTGGACACTTGGAACAAACTGGACAATGAAATAGTATGCGCAAAAACCATTCATGAGTTTAAAAACAAACTAGACACTGCAAGATACAAAGGCGGGACATCACGAGCATAGCTCCCCTTCCCGCAAAATACAACTAGGTAAATACACACACACATACATGTTGCAACAAATTACTGCATGTTGCTGTTCGTTTGCAATTCACGATTGTGCTGCCTATAATTCACTTACAATAATATATATACTGTATGTGTGTGTGTACACTAGGGAATTTTTAGGTACGTATCATTTTTATAATCCGCTCTGGCAACACTGTTACACCAATGCTCACTCGCTCAATTTAACGGAAAATTCAATTTAGCGGACTGGACCTTGGCTGAATTAGTTCGTTAAATTGGGCTTCTACTGTACCACAATCCTTTTTCTCAACATGCAATGTTACGTTTTTTCTGCACCGAGGGGTGATTTTCCGGCGATCACCCCTCGTCTTCTACTTTTAGCCGGAGATGTAGAGAGCAATCCTGGGCCCACCACAAAATACACATGCCCAACATGCTCTAAACCCATTACTTCGAGCAGACAGACAAAGGGCTCAGTTCAGTGCAATATGTGCAAAAACTGGGCCCACCTCACTTGTACAACACTTGCTGACACAAACCAATACACAAACACTTGGACATGTTCTACCTGCCCTCCAGTAATCCCACTCCCACCTCCCCAACCACAGCCAGCACCCTTACCCACTCCCAATTTCCCTTTGCCCATATCCCCAATCAGTACTCCCCTTCCTTTGTCCCCAATCTCTCCTTGCCCCGCCTCTAACCCAGATCCTATACCTTCCCCATTAACACCCCAACCTCAACCCCAAACGGCAACATACAACACATACAGAACACACAACATCAACATATTACAACACAATATTGACGGTATTAACATGAAAAAACATGAACTCGAACACTTTCTTAAACAACACAACATGCACATTGTAATTATATAAGAAACAAAACTAAGACACTCACAAAACACCATCATTTCATAATTACACCACCATCAGACAAGACCGGACCGATGGCAATGGCAGTGAATTCATCACCCTGATCCACCATTCCATCTGTTTTGTGGACACAAGTGCCACAACCAAAATTCTCCTCCCTACCACAAATAACACTACAGAAATCCAATCCATTCGAATTCGCACAGGCAACAAATCAACACGGACAATAGTTAACATGTACATTCGCCCCCAATCATCCCCCACAGTTCCAAACACCTTCAGGCCTCAATTTAGCCAACTAGCCTCAATCCCCAACCTGATTATGGATGGTGACTTCAACACCAAGTCGTCTGCCTGGTATGTCAACAACCCTGACACAGACAGAGGGCTTGATATACAGACTCAGTTTGACTCATTGACTATCATGAACAACACACATAATCATACACATATCCCACACCAAGCCCTCTACACTCCCTCCTCTCCTGATATCACCTTCTGCTCCCCCTGCCTAACCCCAACAACATCATGGAGAGTGGTCGGAACCCTTGGTTCTGACCACCTTCCAATCATCATCACCACCAAAACAAGATGCACCCCAGTTGGCCACAGACACACATACACCAAATACAAGAGAGCTAACTGGGAAGCTTTTACTGAAGAGACAGAACAACATTTTGAAACACTTAACAGTACACCAATCACAAACATAAACAATGCTGTGCACACTTTTAATACAATCATACAAAGTGCAGACAAGAGATACATCCCTAGAGGCAACAGAAAATCACACAACCCCAACTTCACACCAGAAATCCAAGGCCTCATCAGACAACAAGACACACTTAAACACAATACCCCACACCTATTCCTCAAAACATAGCAGACCAAATACAAACACTAAACACTGTGATTGCCAATAAAATACACGAACAAAAAACACAAAATTGGCAAAACTTTATCAATACACTTGATCACAAAACAAACACCAGCAAATTGTACAAAACACTCAACAGCATTACACTATCCAACAGTAACACTACACGCTCTCACGCAGCAATAATCACAACAACAGACAATCTACCCTCAAACAGACAACAAGCAAACACACTCATAAATCATTTTGCACAGACAAGCCATCTCACTTCTCACCCTGACGACCGACGCACTGTTTGACGTAAGAAAGACTTTCCCACAGACTCAGACTATACACCCTTCATAGACAGTCAGACAAAACACATAATACATAATCTCAAGCACTCATCTGCCTGTGGCCCTGATAACATAAGTAACATCCACCTAAAACACATTGGACCACAAGGTATACACGCACTCACAAACATTGCAATCTACTGCTATTCACACAACACTATACCCGACATCAGGAAGCATGGTAAAATAATCACAATTCCAAAACCGAACAAAGACCCAACATCGCACCACCCAATCACACTTCTCTGCACCCCCTCTAAAGTCACTGAACGCCTAATACTTAAACTTGTCACCTGCTGACTCACAACACAGTTTTAGGCCACTACACTCCACAAACACTCTTCTGATAAACCTCACACAAAGAATTTTAGATGGCATCAATTCAGATAGGCCCCACCACAGAACACTTCTTATGACATTAGACATTGGTAAAGTTTTTTATGCTATCCCCCGCCACAACCTAACAAATAAAATATATATAACACAGACATGCACAATAACACCAAAAGATGGCTGGCCAATTATCTGGCAGGTAGGAATGCTTACATGTCATATAATGGCCAATCATCACACATCAGAAACATTAAGAATGGAATACCACAGGGCTCTGTTCTATCCCCCACGCTCTTTAATCTATACATGCATGACTAACCCACACCAGACACCTCAGAAATACAAATCTCTTCCTACACAGACGACATAACAATCACATGCACACATCGTAACACAGACAAAGCTGCAGAAATAATCCAGCCATACCTTGATACACTCAACACATGGTTCATCACAAACAGACTCAAAATAGCTCCAACCAAATCTACAGCAACACTTCTCACCAACTGGACAAAAGAACACAAATACATACCTCATCTCTGGATCAACAACACTCTAATACCACACACAAACACACCAAAAATTCTTGGTGTAACATACGATACATCCATGTCTTTCAAACAACACATCACAAACATAAAAAACAAATGCACACCTAGACTTAACACACTTAAGTCAATCACTGGAACAACATTTGGACAAAACAAAGAAACTAATACAACAATATACAAACAATGCATACGCTCAGTGATGAATTATGCGAGTCCTGCATGGGCTCCTAATCTCAGTGAGACACACCACAACACCCTTCAAATCATACAAAACAAAGCCCTAAAAACAATTACAGGCTGCACAAATACAACACCTACAGACCATTTACACCATGAAACAAAAGTCCTCAAAGTCAAGGACCACCTCGACATGAGAGGCACACAAACACTTGCCGCAGCCACCACAAACACATCACACCCGCTACACTACATAGCAGAATACCCACACACACCAAGAAACATTAAAACAACACCCAAAGACCTGTATCACACACAGATACTCTCTTCTCTTCCTCCACAACCACCAAATACCAGCCTCCGGAAACATATTCATAATCATATCACTCACCGCTCCATTAACACACTGAAAGACAACACACTGCTGCATGCCAGGCCCCTTGATATCCAACTTTCTGAATCCTCTCTCCCACGAAAGGACAGAGTCCACCTGGCCAGACTGCAGTGTGGCCACCACCCAGCACTTCTAAGCTACCAGAAGAGGCTGGATGACCACATTGTGAACAGCTGCCCAGGATGCAACACTTCACCCCATACCATACAACACATAATGGAAGACTGCATTATACACAATCATGCATGCAAACAACACAACATACACTCTATAAAGTATCTGTGGGATAACCCAGTTTCGGCTGTGGCCTTCCTTGGGGAGACGGGACTGCTCGGACAGTCTAGGGAACGACAACAACAACAGTATCCACTGGTGTTCAATGCAACCTCTACCACTTGCAAAATGTCATGCTGAAGCAGGAAGTGATCTTCCAGTATTAGGACCTCCAATAATTAAATAATGTAGCAAAAATTGCCAACAATTAGAACGTCTTAACTAACAGTATAATCAGACAACACATTGGTCTTCATGGGATAAACCTCTGCTGGAAACCGCAAATGTGAAAGAAAGTGCTTTCATCATACAATTGAAAACCTCCAACACATACTAGTTTTTCAGCATTACAACACTTGTAGAATACAGGTCTGCATTCATATAGCCCTCCAAAGAATTGACATTACTCAAACTTACCTACCGATGGTAAAGCCCAGTCCCTTATGCACCACACATTGGGAGATTCATTTGAGGACCTAGCCAACATCACTACGATTTATTTTACCCAGCTCTTCGAACTACTTCCTGAAATAAAGAAAACACGATGTACATAAATGAATCTCAACCAGTTAAGGAGTTCAACAATCCCAGCTTCCGACAGCCTTGTGGCAGGTAAGCACAGTTCCCAGGATCCACAACAGTGGGTTCTGCCATTGCTGACTCTGTTGCAATCCTGGGGTTCACAATAGAACTTCATCATTTAGGTCAACAGCTCAACTGTGCAGCACAATCCCTTTAAATTATATATCTACCACACCTTTCCCATTCTCAAACACCTACACTTCCCTGTTCAGATGTTTAAACAGCAACACAACATGCATTCAAAGAGGTGGTCAACCTTGACAACACACTACTGTGGCCGAGGGTACAAGTCTCTTGTAAGACACCTGGACCTGAGCAAGACTGATCGTCACTCCCCCATCCCCAGCTTCATCCAAACATTGGACATACAACCTTGAAGAAAGCTTCACCAGTATTACCAAAACAGAGATTGGTTGGCAAGACTACTCACCCACAACAGGGTCTAACAGCCAAACTAGGCTCATCCTTACTGGTCCACGTGACAAATCACCTAACCTTCATCCACTGCAGATGTGAACAACCCCTCATGCATACCTGATAGGCTCATCATAAGCGACATTACCATCCCCTACATTCAGGCAGAGCTAACTATACCTTTGTCCCCCACCCACCACCCTGGTTCAGCAGCAACAATGCGGTACATCCACAGCAAGGCTGCTTCAACTGGCAACATCCTCTCCATCTCATCATGCAGCACATAAAGACAGGGATCCCCTCAGGCTGTGTCAAAACATTCAAATATTCCCTACTCAACCCCCCCTCCTCCCATCCAAGTTTCAACTATACACAGCCATTCTCCACTCACCCCTATCTCCTGCCTCTCCCTTCCTTGCCCCCATTTACCTCATCCTCCATCATCCCCACAAGTTCACTCCATCCACAGCTTTCTACACCCATTCTTTCCACATGTCCAAACCATCCCAATACTTACATCATCCCTATCTGCTCTTCCAACCCCACTTTCCTCACCTCCAAGTAATCTTCTTCAAATCCTGGACAATTTTATCTTGGGGGTCTTCAGGTGTGCAGAAGATGGGCCAAGGAAAGAAATCCACTCAATCTGAACTTCAAACCAACAATGCTGATGTTCGATTACTGCAATTAAGAAAACTTTCAGTAAAAAAATATCACTAACAAGTACTAGTTTTCTACAACCAATTTAGCAGATACCTATATATTTCTACATTTCTTTCAGAATAGGTCTGTGGTAAAAATCATCATTACAAATATATACAGGTAGTCGTCGACTTATGACCGAGTTCGGTTCCGACAGACAGGTCGTAAGTCGATCTGGACGCAAATTGGACTTTATATATATACAGTATATATTACCCTTTAAATATTATTTTTGTTACTGTATACATGTATATTCTATATTATATTTAGCATACTGAAATAATCTTAGCATCTTTGAACTATGTTGTATAGTATTTTTTAAACCTTTTTTTTTTATAATTTTATCTGATTTTCTTTGAGAAACGTAGCATACTGAATAAAATCCTATCATCTTTGACCTATGATATTTAATACTGTATTTTTTAACGTTTTTATTATTCTATCATCAGACTTTCTTTAGGAAACGTATGCATACTGAATAAAATCTTATCTTTGAGCTACGTTGTTTAATATTCATTATTCTTTTTATAATTGTCGTTAGGAAACATAGCCTAGGCCTACGCATACTGAATAAAGTCCTGTCATCTTTGACCTACTAATACTTTTTTGTTGGTTAAATTAAAATCATTGTACTGTATAATTTACATCTTATTAATTGCAAAACATTAAAAATACTAAATGCAAGGCAAAATTAAGAGAAAAAAATTATTTCAAAACACATTCTTTTCGTTTACATACTGTACCAAAAATATTGTTATTGACAACAGACTAGGCTTAAACAAAGTTTACTGTTACATTTTATTAATTGCAAAACATAAAAATACATAATGCATGGCAAAATTAGGAAAAAAATATTTCAAAACATTCTTTTCGTTTACGTACTGTACCGAAAATATTGCAAAACATAAAAATACAAAATGCTGTACCGAACATATTGTTATCGACAACAGACTAGGCATAAAAAAGTTTTACTGTTACATTTTATTAATTGCAAAACATATTAAAATATAAAATCCAAGGCAAAATTGAGATCCTCTCTTAGTCTTTTAAAATTAGTGACACTGTAGAATGTGATAATTGAAGTTCACGTGCTATCACATTAACTTTCTTCCCTCCTTCATAATGTTTTATCACTTTCATTTTCGTGTCAAGATCAATAACCTTTCTTTGTTTCTTGGCAGGCTTGGAAATATTGAAAGATAATTTTCTTTTAGACATCTTCATGGGGGTTTGAAGCACAAAAAAAATTAAAGATATAATTCTTGTCATAATGAAGTCAGAAATACCACATGCTCCTGAATGAGAGGGAAGCTGACGCTGCCGGTAACCTGCCAAAACTATCGTACTCGCGTCTCGCGGCATGCAAAGTAATTGTACTGCACTGCCAGGCATAACATTGCAATTCTATTACTCTATTAAATGTTAAATATTATTGCACTATCTCGTGGTCGTAAAGTCGATCAGTCGTAAGTCGTAAAGTCGATCAGTCGTAAGTCGCATAGGTCATAAGTCGACGACTACCTGTATATATATTATAGGTTATCGATGCATCTCGCCTATTGCCCTGGGTCATAAACAATGCTGTAAGACAGCACATCAACAGCAAGGCTGTTTCATTTACTCTGCAACACCCCCCCCACCACTGTCCCCTCATGCCCTATGGGCTGCATAAAAACACCATTCACATTTAACCACTCCAATGCATCACATAATCCACACCTCCACTCAAAGGATAAATTTTCTGCAGAACCTACAATGCAATACAAATAGCTTTCAAGCATCTTATCAATATATCAATCCAGTCTTCACCTAAATTCTAAGCAATCCATCAAGACATTAAGCCACATCAAGTGCAACATGGAGGGCAAAATCACGACCTTGGTGCATCCCCACATCCATCCGAGACCATTCAATCTGTCCATTACTAATCCTCGCATTTACTAGTTATTAATCCTCAATTCTATACAAAATCAATACCAATACATTGTCCATTCCTTTCATTGCTTCCACCTACATTTCTCCATGCAGTTCTCAAGTTTGCTTCCAACTACCACAGACCAACTCTCTTACAGCATTCCACTTTCACACAAACTTACCTTTTGGCCATGGTTGTCCAAGATGAGCAAAATGGAAACAAATCCACTTCACTTTGATCTCCAAGCCAAAAATATTAATGCAGAGACTGTTCTATCTCTGAAATTAAGAAAATGGTAATGTTAAAAAAAAAAAAAAAAAACTTTCTATAAATTACCAATCTTCAATGATCAAAATGTCAGATACCAATATTATTCCACACTTTTTTCAGAACAGGTCTGTGGTAAAAATCATTATTACAAAAACTTGCATTAACTTTTACACACACCCTTTCCTACCCCCCCCCCAATTGCTAACTATTCTCCCTAGTAAACATTCAATTGCACACCTTACCACCAACAAGTCAACACATTTCCCATTTTCTTTGTGCAGGGGAACTACATCCATTACTCCACACTTCTCTACCCTAAGTACAAGTCCTCACCACCCATTACACAACTACACCCTTCCTCAGACACCTAACTGACAACTTTGCAGCTATCAATGCTTTTTCTCCTCTCCCACCTTCTACAGTGCTACCCTCCTTTCCTACCAACTACTGCCACTAAACCACCTTATCCCCTTCTAAATCTAAGAACCCCACAATACTCTATCCATCTCTCTTCACCGTCATACCTGTCCAACAGCATCCTTTACCTTCTCTCAACCCAACTTACCCCTGTTCATTCTTCCCTCCTTTCCAAAAACAATTCAAATTCCTCACCAATGGCCCACCCTACTTCATTCTCAGCCTCCCTGTCCTCTAGTTTCACTTCCCTCATCTGTACATCTTGTATGTTATCTTAGTTCTACTCTGCCATCAAACTTAATCCCACCAACTGCTCCCTCCCACTTTCAACCCATTTTAGTGTACTGTACTATCTTGAAACGTACCCATTCTTCGTCTAGCTTCTCTTATCCTTCACAGCTTCCCATATTTCTCTTGTGGTTTGTCTGGTATTTTTCCCTTAGTTGCTCACCAGCACTCTTTTGTTTCTCCAAGCAACCTGAAACAAACCAATGACAAATTGAGGCCACAGTACTAATACTTCACATAATACATTATGTAATCTTGTCAGAATCCTTTTGACTTACTCTCAGTGAAATCAAAGGATTTCAATTATCATTATTATTAGAGATGCAATAAAATTAAACCACAGCACAAGTACAAACCTTATTGCAGACTGAAGACTACCCACATTCTGAAAGGAAAAAATATGCTAGTGAAATTTGAGTGCAACTTTGGTATAAAAAGCAAATGGCCTAGTATTGCAACCTACACACATCATGTAACTATTACAATTTAGGATTTGTTCAGTGGTATCAATAGGTGTGGGGTCAACAATGGCCTACAAGGACCTAAGAGTCACTTCCCTGCTATCTTCAACTTCTTCAGACTTGTCCCAAGATCTCATCAATTTGCTCTGCATTTCTTCTACCTTTGAATGCAAGAGCTGACAGGTATCAAGAGGCCTCCTCCAATTAGCGACTAATGTAACACGCTTCTCTCTAGTATATAATCAATGGAGGTACCAAGGACCCACTGCCAGCTGCTTTGGGACTACAACCAACAAATTGTGGGATAATGAACTGAACGGTTTTGGGAGATCTGGAAGATTTATGAAACTCTTTATTTACTCATGAGCTATTATGTGAGGAGGGGAAAGGGTGGTGGATGAAAGCGGGTACACGCCTTTGATTTGGCTACCTCCCTTATGTGGGGAAAAAAAATATTGGCAGCGAGATTTCTATTCCATGCCTCAAGACTATTTCAAGTAAAGTTAGTGGATTCTAGTATACTTGTATTGTGTAAACTACAGATTGCTTCCCATTCTCATCACTCCAAACCTGCAGATTTCATTCTGTTAAAACTTTTACACATCCACTTCCACAATCTTACTAAATGCTAAACTTGGACTATGCTTGGCATCATATGGTCAGACATATGCTTGTCAATACTCTCCTTATTTAAGATCAAATTGGCTCAATATTCCACAACCTTCACATATGCATAACTTGCACCAAAGGTACTTTCCCTCTTTAGAATTAGGGGCGATGGGTTAAGCACCATTTACCAATGCTTACAGATAAAGTTATCCTGCTCCCATCACTACTTGGGTTTAAGACAATGCATCAAAAGGGCAACTCCACAGCAAAACCCTCCTCACCCACTTTATTCTTGCTGGCCAGTTCCCTGTGGAACTCGACACTCCTAGCATCTCCCAACTACAACCATTCTTACAACCTTATCTTACATCAACTAGTACATGATGATGCTGACGTTAGCATAACAAGGTCCAAGTATACAAGGATGCAAGCATCCTCTTTATATTTGTAGTTGTATCTGAGGGACCCCCATATTCCATGAACAAGCTTGATCGCATTTTCTGGGGTTATCAACATACAGGGTAAAAGAATGACTTATTACATCTTGTGGATGGAGGGCCATTCTTGTCCCCAGATCACAAGCAATGCAGCAAGACCATCATTTCATCCATCAATGTCTCAATCTCTGATCATGGCACATTTGATTTTGGTTGTCTAGAGCAGTGTTTCTCAACCAGGGTTCCCCAGAACCCTAAGGGTTCCGCAAGAACAAGCGAGATAAGCTAATGCACTTTTTATTTTTTTTATTTAATTTCATATACGTAATGCAAAGGGGGCTTTGGGGAAGAGGGGAATGTCTGTTGAGAAAGGACGGGAGAGGACAGAAGACGGGTGAATGGAGAATGGTTGTATATGGATGATGTTGTGATGCATGAGGTGGATTGGGCAGGGGGATGGGGGGTGAGGTAGTATGTGTGAGCAAAATTTGATGCAGCCCGAAGGGATTTCTCCCTGTCTTCTCCTTTTATGCATGGGGGACGGAGAGGGGGGGTTGCTGATTTAATGAAGCGGGCTTGGTGTGGATGTGCTGTGTCTTGCGACACTGCTTCTGATCCAGGGCAGTGGACAAGGTGCAGGGATGACCCGTCATCCAGGAGGTGTTAAGATAAAAGGGAGGGTGGAGGGGTGTGGAGTGTATTCAGGGATGGAATGGGTGGGAATGATTTTATGCCTTTTCCTTTTTGGCTACCTCCCTTGTAAAGGGGAAAAAGCCTTAGTATATGTATGCATATGCGTAATATAATTAAACATGCACAACATATTCTTGGTTATTGTAATAATGTAATACAGACATCACCCTATCTAACCTATTATCACAATGACAATAAAATTAGAAAGATATACTCTTTTTTTGGGGGGCTGGGCGCAAGGGTTCCTTGAGACGTAATTTATTTTAAAGGTTACGCAAGGGTAAAAAGGTTGAGAAACACCGGTCTAGAGTATACTACTCTTCCATGCCAAGAGACCAATATTCAGTACATCTACATTTAGTATAAATACTATGGGTTATGCTTACCTTGATGACATGTAGGAGTCCCAGGTTCTATTCAGAGCTGCAAAGATTACAAATGTCAAATTTCCTACACATTTGCAAACATAATTTAATCTAACACTTAACTCAGGTTAAAAATTTAGCATCATGTTATCAGACATATGCTTGTCAATATTCTCATCATATAAAATTTGGATCCAGCATTTTCTAGCTGAACCATTTGAGACACTACGTTATGACCCATGACCCATGACGTGCATGTCATGTGGATGGTATGTGAAAGCCTTTCTCAATCTGGAGAAAAGAGAATGTAAGCACAAGAGCAAGGAGAGAAGAAATGTCTGGGAAAAAAAAAAAAAAAAAAAGCACATAGCCAATCAAAAAGTTTCTGCACAAAAAGGAAGTAAAAATTAATATGCATCTCCTTAAGTGGGGGAAAGGGTGATGTGATGAAGGGAGAACACATACATACCAACAGCTTTTTCCTCCTTACAAGGGAGGTAGCCAAAAACAAAGGCACAAAATCCACTCCCACCATGTTTGACAAGAATTATGTAAGAATAAAAAATTAACAATAGACTGAATAATTTGAAAACTTGCAATGCCACTACCATAGCTGTTGCCTCATGTATCATTGTAAAACCCACTTCAGGTGGTATTTGTCCTCATTCCCAGACTTCTGTGGAATAAAATTAGTATTTCTATCCCTATTGTATTGGTGTGAAATGGTTTCTATGCCATCACAGCTAGAAGTGGAGGGGAGAGATGGCTGACAAAATGCAAGAAATACTGATGTTACAATGGACCTTGGGCCTAGGCAATAGCTTTCTAATGCAGATCAAAACTCACCTGCCACTAATAAAAGATTGTGACTATTAACCTTACATACCTCATTGTTGCAGCAACAGCAATGAGTGCATCAATCATTCCCATCTGCAAATGAAAAAGTTGAAATAAATTGCAAGCTTTAAACAAGAAATTAATTACAACGGTCAATTCATAGTTTCACCCAACCAACGAATTTGATATGTGGCTTATCATGTGTTTTACACGATCTCCAAACAACTAAGAACTGCAAATTTCCACACCCTGGTTTCCAGAAATCAACAAAACGTCCTTTACAAAATAGAGCATAGAATAACAGGATGAAAGGTGGTGGTGAGGGGCATTAGCCATTACGATCATAATTATAATAGTTTTCAGGTGGTGGAAATACTGATGAAACTGATGGGCTAGTCCATACAAAAAAAAAACTGACCCAACTACTCCACAACTAATTACTAGTTTGTCAAAGTCAACTTTGTTCATAACCATCTACCAAACTAACCCATCTATGATGCACAAGTCCAGAGTTCATAGCCACAGGTGATCATTTGTGCTGTTGAATTGTAGAATTCGTCTGCTATTGTGGAAAACAAAAGTTACTGATGACGCTGTGTCGACAATTCGTAGAATATGTAGAGTAAATGTAGAATTTTATTCTTCTTCTGTTTTCTAATGAATTTAATGAAAATTAATTTATAATAAATATTAATATAGACTATTAAAGGCATTATTACTATTGATATGTATATAGACAATGAAAACTTTAGATAATTGAGTTCTTTACTATGCGCATCAGTTCGAAGTGAACGGAATCTAATATTCATATATATATTTTGTCCGTCTGCGATATTGGCTGCTTGTTATTGTGGCAAAGTGGCATGCAGTTGATACTTTAGGGTCTATATGGGGCGCCCCTACGGACCAGAGCCACACATAATTTTGTCTATGATAGAGGAAAACTCTGTTCATAGAGAAATGATGACACTTTTATACTACGACTGTCCCTCCGTTATGCTGTCCCCCAACCCCTTGTTGCTGTCCTGTACCATTTCTCTGAGTATTATTTTTCTATGACGGGGGAATTCCCTGTGGTGGGGGAAAAGAATACTGCCACCAAGTATTCCCACTTGGATCGTAAGAGGCGAGAAGAAAGGGACGGGGATTGGGACTAGGCATCCTTCTCCTTGTAGCCCCACAGGGGATATTCCTAAACAAAAAAGAGAAGGCATAAGAGGGTCTGGAAGTTCTCGAACCAGCACCCTAAGGTTTGGGTCTTTTAATGTGCGTGGATGTGGTACAGATGAGAGTAAAAGGGAAGAGATAGGTAGTATGTTTGTGAGAAGAAAGATGGATGTGTTGGCTTTGAGTGAAACTAAGTTGAAAGGGAAGGGTGAGTGTAAGTTTGGGAGTGTAAGTGGGAGGTTATCAGGAGTGAAGAGAGGGCGAGGGAGGGAAGGGGTGGCTATTCTACTAAGTGAAGAGATAGGTAAACGGGTAGTGGAGCGGAAGGAGGTTTCCTCAAGGATAATATGCATAAAGGTGAAACTGGGAAAGGAGATGTGGGTTTTTGTAAGTGCATATGGGCCTGGCAGTGAGAAGAGTGTAGAAGAAAGGGAGGCCTTTTGGATAGATTTAAATGAGTGCATAGACGATTTAGGAAGAAATGTCAATGTAATAGTACTGGGAGACCTTAATGCTAGGGTAGGAAATGATCCAGTCGATGGAGTGGTTGGGAAATGTGGAGTTCCAGGAAAGAATCGTAGTGGAGAGTTGATGGTGGAAATGTGTCTAGAAAGAGAGTTGATGATAGCAAATACAGTGTTTCGGAAGAAAGTCAAGCATACGTACACATAGGAGAGGGTGGTGGATGGAAGGGTGGTAGACAGAGCGCTAATGGACTATGTAGTGGTAAATAGGATTATGATAGGAAGAGTTAAGGATGTACATGTGCTAAGGGGAGAGGGTGGGGGAATATCAGATCATTTTTTGGTGGAAGGTAAGTTGAGAGTGGAGGATAGATGGAGAAAGAGGAAAGGGACAAAAGGTAAGGAGGTTCTTAGAGTGAACTCTTTGAATGGAAAGGAAAAGGAGAAGGAGTACAAGAAGAAGCTGAAGGAGGAGTGGGAGGGAGTAAAGGATAGAGTAGAGCTGGGTGTGGAGGACGAATGGGGATGGTTCAAGGAGGGAGTCATAAAGTGTGCAAGGATGGTGTGTGGAACAAGAAGGACAGGGGGAAATAGAAGAAAGGGTAGTGAATGGTGGGATGAGGAAACAAAGAAGGTTGTAGAAGAGAAGAAGCGAGCTTACACAGATTGGTTACAAAATAGGACGAGGGAGACATATGAGAGGTACAAAGAAAAGAAAAGAGAAGTAAAGCAAAAAGGTAAAGGAGGCAAAGAGGAGAGCAGATGTGAAATGGGGTAAGAGTATGACAGAAAATTTTGAAAGTAATAGAAAGATGTTTTGGAAAGAAATTAGGAGAGGAAGAGGAGGCGAATCAAGTAGAGAAGAAAAGGTAAAAGGTGCAGATGGAGATATGATAATGGAAGAGAAGGCAGTGAGGGGAAGATGGGCAGAATATTTTAGGGAGTTGCTAAATGTGAAGGAGGATAGGGAGGGAAAGATAGTTGCACTGGGAAATGCTATGAAAATGAGAGTGATAAGTGAGGAAAATGGAGGAAAAATAAGGAAGGATGAAGTGAACGCAGTTGTTAAGATGATGAAAGTAGGTAAGGCACCTGGTCTGGATGGATGCCATGCAGAATGTCTAAAAAAAGGAGGTACAGTGATGGTGGACTGGCTGGTGAGGTTATTTAATGTTTGCTGGAGAAAGGGTAGAGTGCCGGAGGACTGGAGGAGTACCTGTATAGTTCCACTTTACAAGGGAAAAGGGGACAAGTGTGAATGTAGTAGTTTCAGAGGGATTAGCTTGTTAAGTGTAGTTGGGAAGGCTTATGGGAGGATCTTGATTGAGAGGATTAGGAGAGGAATAGAGGGAGTAATTGGTGAGGAACAGTGTGGATTTAGGACAGGAAGAGGTTGTGTAGATCAGATCTTTGTGGTAAGACAGATATGTGAGAAAGCTATAGGAAAGGCGAAGGATGTTTTTTGGGCTTTTATGGATCTGGAAAAGGCTTATGATAGGGTAGACAGAAAGGCACTGTGGGAGGTTATGCAGATATACGGGATAGGAGGAAAGCTTCTGGAAGCTGTCAAGAGTTTTTATGAGAGTAGTAGAGCTTGTGTCAGGATTAGAAATGGAGAGAGTGAGTGATTCGAGGTAAAGGTGGGACTTCGTCAAGGATGCGTTATGTCACCCTGGCTGTTCAACTTATACATGGATGGGGTGGTGTGAGAGGTAAATGCAAGGGTAGTGGGTCAGGGATTGGAGATGGTTAAAGAAAATGGAGAAAAGTGGGAGGTGAACCAGCTGTTGTTTGCGAACGACACTGCACTTGTGGCAGAATCGGAGGAGGGATTGAGGAAGCTGGTGGCAGAGTTTGGGAGAGTATGTGATAGATGAAAGTTAAGATAAATGTGGGTAAAAGTAAGGTGATGAGATGTACAAGGGGTGAAAGTGGCAGTAGACTGGAAGTAAGCATTAAGGGAGAGCGACTGGAGGAAGTGGATAGTTTTAGATACGTGGGTGTAAATGTGGCAGGAAAAGGTGGAGTGAAGGTCGAGGTAGAATGTAGATTGAGAGAAGCGAGTAAATGCCTTGGTGGATTAAAGAGTGTAATGAGGAATAGACATTTGGGAATGGATGCTAAGAGGAGACTGTATGAAGGAGTGATTGTGCCAACAACACTGTATGGGGCAGAAACATGGAACATAAGAGAAGAAGAGAGAAGGAGTTTGAATGTGTTTGAGATGAGGTGTCTGAGAAGTATGATGGGGGTTACTAGGCTAGATAGAGTGAGAAATGAGGAGGTGAGGAGGAGAACAGGGGTGGAAAAGGAGCTGGGAGATAGGGTTGATGAAAGAATATTAGGATGGTTTGGACACATGGAAAGAATGAATGAAGAAAGACTAGTAAAAGAGGTATGGAAGGCAGATGTGGAGGGAGTGAACATGAGGGGACGTCCTAGGATGAGGTGGATGGATGGGGTGAAGGGGGCTTTGGGGAAGAGGGGAATGTCTGTTGAGGAAGGACGAGAGAGGACAGAAGACAGGTGTGAATGGAGAATGGCTGTATATGGATGATGTTGTGATTGCATGAGGTGGAATGGGCGGGGGTGTGTGGGGTGAGGTAGTATGTGTGAGGAAAATTTGACGCAGCCCGAAGGGATTTCTCCCCGGCCTCTCCTTTTATGCAATGGGAGGACGGAGAGGGGGGGGTCGCCGATTTAATGAAGCGGCCTTGCTGTGGATGTGCTGTGTCTTGCGACACTGCTTCTGACCCAGGGCAGTGGACAAAGTGCAGGGATGACCCGTCATCCAGGAGGTGCTCAGATGAGAGGGAGGGTAGAGGGTTGTGGAGTGTATTCAGGGATGGAATGGGTGGAAATGATTTTATGCCTTTCCCTTTTTGGCTGCCTCCCTTGTAAGGGGGAAAAAGCATTGGTATACGTATGTATGTATTTCGTCTGTATTTTTATTTTTTTTATTTTCTAAGATTTCAAGAATATAACAATTTATCGTGACAGATGGCGTATTAAACATGACGTCATATTTTGGCGGGGTTTTGTTTTCTTCGTCACCATTCTCTACCATGGCTGTTATTACACCCACGTCCACTGACCAGGTAAGTCTTTGTTTTCTTTTCAGTAATAACTCTACCTTTGTTGCATTAAAACGTGTTCATTTTAGACGTAATCTCTATATTAGGTGGGTATTGTAGTTAATTATTATTTTTACGTAATTTTCAGATTGATATGGCTCCTAAGAGGAAATTTAGAGATGTCTGGATGGCTGACCCTGCTTTCTAACCATGGTTGTCTTCCGTAATAGAAGACCCTGAGAAGGCAAGCTGCGTATTCTGCAAGAGACAGTTTGGGGCCCATTTGACAGCCATAACAAGGCACAAGGAGACAAAGATGCATATCCTCAATGCGCAAAAATTCGAAGATCTACCCAAGCAAGAGACTTCATCATCTCCTGTAGGGTTATATATAATTTCCTATTTACTTATCTGTTTGATATGAATAGAGAGCAAGTTTAAGGATAAATGTTAACTCAAAAATTATACATATAATGAGTAAAAAATACGTGTATAACATAGTTGAAATCCTTTTCAGGTTGGTGCCAGCGTTGCTGTAGTTGTGGCTCTCCTGATGGCATTCATTGCAGAGCAAAATCTTTCATTCTCCATCATTGACCAAATGGTGGAGTTAATAAAAGTTATGTTTCCTGACTCTGCAATTGCCCAGGGGATTCACATGTATAAGACAAAATGTACCGAGACCATGAAGTCACTGGCCAACGTCATCACAGAAGATCTCGTGAAGAAGCTGAGGATATACAAATTCTCAATCATAATAGATGAGACAACCGATGTCAGTTGCACCAAAACATGTGCTGTACTCGTAAGGTATTTTGACTTGACTAGCCACAAAACAAACACGTGTTTCTTCTCTTTGATCAACCTTTATAGCAGTAGTTCTGTGGGATCAACAGTGGAGAACTTATATGAAAAGTTAATGGAAACACTAGATAGTCATAACATCCCAAGGAGTAATTTTATTGGATTTACAGCGGACGGTGCCTCAAACACAATGGGAGAAAATAACACTTTAACCAACCGCCTCAAAGATAGTTTGCCTGGCATAACAGTATTTCGCTGTATATGTCATTCCATCCACCTTGCAGCATCAGAGGCAGCTAAACAACTTCCTCGTAAATGTGAAGAGCTGCTAAGAGATACATATATTCCTTTTTCTCATAGTGCCAAAAGGAAGCACGAGTTTAAAGATTTTTCAAAATTTTTGCAATGTCAAGCCACATAAGATCCTGCACCCCTATCAAACACGCTGGCTATCATACCATGAAGCTGTAGCTCGCATCTTGGAGCAGTGGCAACCTCTAAGGCTTTACTTCATCGAAAAAGAATCAGAACTAAGGTTACTTTCAATTCAAAATATAATTGAAAAGATGCGAGATCCCTCAGTGAAAATGTATCTTACATTCTTAAATTATATTCTTCCTAAATTTAAGAAAATAAATTTAATGTTTCAAAGTAATGAGCCAACTATTCACTTATTGCAAGAATCCATCACTGAACTACTCGGAAGTTTATTGAGACCCTTGGACCCGTGGACCCGTGGATCCGTGGACCCGAGGGCCCGTGGAGCCGTGGAGCCGTAGAGAAATGGAGCCGTGGAACCGTGGAGCCGTGGATCTCTGGAGAAGTTGAGTCGAGGAGCCATGGAGCCATGGAGCCGTGGAGCAGTGGAGCCGTGGAGCCGTGGAGCCGTGGAGCCGTGGAGCCGTGGAGCCGTGGAGCCGTGGAGCCGTGGAGTCGTGGAGTCGTGGAGCCGTGGAGCCGTGGAGCCGTGGAAAAGTGAAGTCGTGGATCTCTGCAGAAGTGGAGTCGAGGAGCCATGGAGCCGTGGAGCCGTGGAGCCGTGGAGCAGTGGAGCCGTGGAGCAGTGGAGCCGTGGAGGCGTGGAGCCGTCGAGTCGTGGAGCCGTGGAGCCGTGGAGCCGTGGAGCCGTGGAGCCGTGGAGCTTTGGACCCGTGGAGAAGTGAAGCCGTGGAGCCGTGGAGAAGTGGAGTCGTGGAGCAGTGGAGCCGTAGAACCGTGGACAAGTGGAGCTGTGGAGTCGCGGAGTCGTGGAGTCGTGGAGCTGTGGAGTCGTGGAGCCGTGGAGCCGTGGAGTCGTGGAGCCGTTGAGCCGTGGAGGCGTGGAGCCTCGGACCTGTGGACCCGTAGAGCCGTGGAGCCGTGGACCCGTGGAGTCGTGGAGCCGTGGAGCCGTGGAGACATGCAGCCGTGGAGAAGTGGAGCCGTGGAGCCGTGGAGCCGTGGAGCCGTGGAGCCGTGGAGCCATGGAGCCGTGGAGAAGTGGAGTTGTTGAGCAGTGGAGCCGTGGACCCGTGAAGCCGTGGAGCTGTTGAGAAGTGGAGCCGTGGAGCCGTGGAGCCGTGGAGCCGTGGAGAAGTTCAGCCTTGGAGCCGTGGAGCCGTGAAGCCGTGAAGTGGAGCCTTAGAGCCGTAAAGAAGTGAAGTCATGGAGAAGTGGAGCCGTGGAACCGTGGAACCATAGAGCCGTGGGGCCGTGGAGCCGTGGAGCCGTGGAGCCGTGGAGCCGTGGAGCCGTGGAGCCGTGGAGCCGTGTAGAAGTGGAGCCGTGGAGCCATAGACCCGATGACCCGTGGAACCGTGTACCCGTGGAGCCATGGACCCGTGGACCCGTGGACCCGTGGATCCGTGGACCCGTGGATCCGTAGATCCGTGTAGCAGTGGAGCCGTGGACCCGTGGTACCGCGGAGCCGTGGAGCCGTGGACCCGTGGAGAAGTTGAGTCGTGGAGCAGTGGAGCCTTGGACACGTGGAGCCGTGGAGCCGTGGAGCCGTGGAGCCTTGAAGCCGTGGACCCGTGGACTCGTGGAGCCGTGGAGCCGCGGAGCCTGGGAGCCGTGGAGCCGTGGAGCAGTGGACCCGTGGAGCCGTAGAGTCGTGGAGGCGTGGAGCCGTGTAACCGTGGACCCGTGGACCAGTAGAGCCGTGATCCCGTTGACCCGTGGACCCGTGGACCCGTGGACCAGTGGAGCTGTGGAGAATTGGAGTCGTGGAGCCGTGGAGCCGTGCAGCCGTGGAGCCGTGGAGCCGTGGAGGAATGGAGTCGTGGAGCCGTGGAGCCGTGGAGCCGTGGAGGCGTGGTACCGTGGAGCCGAGGAGAAGTGGAGCCGTGGAGCCGTGAAGCCGTGGAGCTGTGGAGCCATGGAGAAGTGGAGCTGTGAAGCCGTGGAGCCGTGGAGCCGTGGAGCCGTGGAGCCGTGGAGCCGTGGAGCCGTGGAGCCGTGGAGCCGTGGAGCCGTGGAGCCGTGGAGCCGTGGAGCCGTGAAGAGGTTAAGCCGTGGAGTCGTGGACCCGTGGACCATGCACCCGTAGACCCATAGAAAAGTGGAGCCATGGAGCTGTGGAGAAGTGGAGCCGTGGAGTCGTGGAGCCATGGAGCCGTGGAACCGTGGACCCATGGACCCGTGGACCCGTGGACCTGTTGACCCGTGGACCCGTGGACCCGTGGAGCCGTGGAGCCGTGTAGAACTGGAGTCGTAGAGCCGTGGAGCCGTGGAGCCGTGAAGCCGTGGAGCCTTGGAGCCGTGGAGAAGTGGAGCCCTGGAGAACTGGAGAAGTGGGGCCGTGGAGCCTTGCAGCCGTGGAGCTTTGGAGTCGTGGAGCTGTGAAGCCGTGGAGCAGTGGAATCATGTAGCCGTGGAGCCGTGGTGCCTTGGAGCCGTGGAGCCGGGGAGCCATGGAGAAGTGGAGCCGTGGAGCCGTGGAGCCGTTGAGTAGTGGAGCCGTTGAGCCGTGGAGCCTTGAAGTCGTACAGTCCGGCAGTGAGAAGATGCTGGAAAAAACCCACACCCACTCTCTCTCCTCTCTATATCTCTCTCCTAGTGTCTCTATGTGTGTATCTATGCATCTCCATCTTGCCTATTTACATCTCTTTCACTCTCTCTCTTTTCCTCTTTTTCTTATATTTTCTTTATCTAAATATGCTTGTATATATATATATATATATATATATATATATATATATATATATAAAAATATATATATATGTGTATGTATATATATATATATATATATATATATATATATATATATATATATATATATATATATTCATTTCAAATATCTTTATTTTAAAAAGAAATTCGGATGTTCCATGGGCTCTAATCTCACGCCAGTTCTAGCCAATTTATATATGGATTATTTTGAATCAGTGCTACTACCGGGAATTAAACCACCCGCAGTGTTTTGGCACAGATATGTTGATGACATCTTGAATGAATGGGGTTCCTTCCAAGAATTCTACAGCAAACTCAATCACCTAACGAACAACACCAAATTCAAGGTGGAATGGGAAATAGATCATAAATTACCTTTTTTAGACATCTTAATAATTAGAAATGCGGAGTCTTTATCGTTCACAGTTTATAGGAAGCCCACCCATACAGGGGGCATTGCATACACATTGAACCTATGGATAAAGGAAAAAGAAAAAGAAAAACAGATACAGAAACAGTGAGGAACCTTCGAAACTGGATCTAGTACTCACATCGGAACCCGAAATTGTAGACAGAACAGAATACAAAACATCATTAGGAAAGTGTGACCATGTGCAAATAGAATTTGAATTAAAAGAGCAAATGGACCTAAGAAGAAATGCGAAACATAGAATAGCAAGACCAATGTATAGCAAAACGAATTTGAGAAACTTAAAGATTTTTTTTGAAACACAAACTGGGAAAAAATCCTTAGTGAAGAAACAAGGATCGAAGAGAAATGGAATATACTAAAGGAAATTTATAATGAGGGTGTGTTCAAATATGTTCCACAACAAAAGCTAGAAAGAATATACATAAAAAACCGGTACGACAAAAAATGTAGTGAAGCCAAGGATAAAAGAGTGAAAGCCTGGGAAAAATGGAAAAAAGACATAAAAAAGAGCAAATGGAAACATACATCAAACTAAGAAACGATTATGTAAAAATAGGCAGGGAGGAAAAGAGGAATTATGAAAAGGAAATTATAGAAATATGTAAGGATCAGCCGAAGCTATTTTACAGATATGTGAATGGTAAACGGAAAAACAAGCGAGAAATAGAAAAACTACGCCAAGGAAGTCATAAATACACAGAAGAACAAGAAATGGTAGAAGTTATGATTAACCACTTCTAATCGGTTTTCACAATTGAGAACTCACCTATCTGTGAAAGAAAAGAGAAGTAGAAATACCCCCCAAATAAAGGAAATAACCGTAACAAAAAAGGAAATCAGTGAAAAAAAAAATAGATGTTAGAAAATCGCATGGTCGGATGGAATTGGAAATTGGATACTGAGGGAATGCGTGGAGGAACTAAAAGGTAATATACACACTATAATCAAAAGCTCGCTTAAAGAAGGAAAAGTACCACAAGACTGGAAAGAGGAAAACATTGTACCAATATATAAAGGGAAAAAAGAACGAAAACAAGAAGAAAAACAAAAATAAAAGAAGAAAAAGAAAAACGCCAAGAACGCCAAGAAGAAGAACGTGAAGAACGCCAAGAAGAAGGAGAAGAAGAAAAAGAAGAAGAAGAAGAAGAAGGAGAAGAAGGAGAAGAAGAAGACGAAGAAGACGAAGAAGACGAAGAAGACGAAGAAGAAGAAGAAGAAGAAGAAGAGGAAGAAGAAGAAGAAGAAGAAGAAGAAGAAGACGAAGAAGACGAAGAAGACGAAGAAGACGAAGAAGACGAAGAAGACGAAGAAGAAGAAGAAGAAGAAGAAGAAGAAGAAGAAGAAGAAGAAGAAGAAGAAGAAGAAGAAGAAGAAGAAGAAGAGGAAGAAACAACACACACACACACACACACACACACACACACACACGCACGCACGCACGCACGCACGCACACACACACACACACACACACACACACACACACACACACACACACACACACACACACACACACACACACACACACACCGTGGAGCCGTGAAGCCGTGAAGCCATGGGTAAGTGGAGCCGTTGATCCATGGACCCGTGTAGAAGTGGAGTCGTGGAGCAGTGGAGCCGTGGAGCCGTGAAGACATGGAGAAGTGGAGTAATGAAGCCGTAGAGCCGTGGAGCCGTGTGAAGTGGAGAAGTGAAGCCGTGGAGTCGTGGAGCAGTGGAGCCGTGGACCCGTGGACCCGTGGACCTGTGGACCTGTGGACCCGTGGAGAAGTGAAGTCGTGGAGCCGTGGAGAAGTGGAGTCGTGGAGCATTGAAGCCGGGGAGTGGGGGAGCAGTGGAAAAGTGGAACCGTGGAGTCATGGAGCTGCGGAGCCGTGGAACCGTGGACCCGTGGACCCGTGGACCCGTGGACCCGTGGACCCGTGGATCCGTGGACCCGAGGACCCGTGGACCCGTGGAGCCGTAGAGCAGTGGAGCCGTGGAACCGTGGACCCGTGGACCCGTGGACCCGTGGACCCGTGGACCCGTGGACCCGTGGACCCGTGGACCCGTGGACCCGTGGACCCGTGGAGCCGTGGACCCGTGGAGCCGTGGAGCCGTGAAGCCGTGGAGCCGTGGATTCGTGGAGCCATGGATAAGTGGAGCCGTTGATCCATGGACCCGTGTAGAAGTGGAGTCGTGGAGCAGTGGAGCCGTGGAGCCGTGAAGACATGGAGAAGTGGAGTAATGAAGCCGTAGACCCGTGGAGCCGTGTAAAGTGGAGAAGTGAAGCCGTGGAGCCGTGGAGCCGTGGAGCCGTGGACCCGTGGACCTGTGGACCTGTGGAGAAGTGGAGAAGTGTAGCAGTGGACCCGTGGAACCGTGGAGTCGTGGAGCCGTGGAGAAGTGAAGCCGTGGAGCCGTGGAGAAGTGGAGTCGTGCAGCATTGGAGCCGGGGAGCGGGGGAGCAGTGGAGAAGTGGAACCGTGGAGTCGTGGAGCTGCGGAGCCGTGGAACCGTGGACCCGTGGACCCGTGGACCCGCGGACCCGTGGATCCGTGGACCCGAGGACCCGTGGACCCGTGGAGCCGTGGAGTCGTAGAGCAGTGGAGCCGTGGAACCGTGGACCCGTGAACCCGTGGACCCGTGGATCCGTGGATCCGTGGACACGTGGACCCGTGGACCCGAGGACCCGTGGATCCGTGGATCCGTGGACCCGAGGACCCGTGGACCCGTGGACCCGTGGAGCCGTAGAGCAGTGGAGCCGTGGAACAGTGGAGTCGTGGAGCCGTGGAAAAGTGAAGTCGTGGAGCCGTGGAAAAGTGAAGTCGTGGAGCTCTGGAGAAGTGAAGTCGAGGAGTCATGGAGCCGTGGAGTCGTAGAGCAGTGGAGTCGTGGAGCCGTGGAAAAGTGAAGTCGTGGAGCCGTGGAAAAGTGAAGTCGTGGAGCTCTGGAGAAGTGAAGTCGAGGAGTCATGGAGCCGTGGAGTCGTAGAGCAGTGGAGTCGTGGAGCCGTGGAGTCGTGGAGCCATAGAGCCGTTGAGCCGTGGAGCGGTGGACCCGTGGAACTGTGGACCCGTGGACCCGTGGACCCGTGGACCCGTGGACCCGTGGACCCGTGGACCCGTGGACCCGCGGACCCGTGGACCCGTGAACCCGTAGACCTAAAGACCCGTAGACCCGTAGACCCGTCGAGCTGTGGAGAAGTGGAGTCGTGGAGTCATGGAGTCATGTAGCCGTGGAGCCGTGTAGCCGTGGAGTAATGGACTCGTGGAGCAGTGGAGCCGTGGAGCCGTGGAGCCGTAGAGCCGTAGAACCGTGGATAAGTGGAGCCGTGTAGCCGTGGAGTAATGGACTCGTGGAGCAGTGGAGCCGTGGAGCCGTGGAGCCGTAGAGCCGTGGAGCCATTAAGCCATGGTTTCACCACCCTGTCGCCACTGTCACCACCACTGTCGGACCTCTACCTCCACACTGTTATTAGTCTCCCCTCACTAGGCCCCTTGCCTTCGTTA
>NW_027467726.1:315000-320000 GCF_046742065.1 Oratosquilla oratoria
CTTGTTCATTCTTCATATTTATTTTCAACACACTTCATTTTCAAAGACAGTCATATTACTTTAAAATGGTCACAATACTCATGTGTGTACTCAGATGAGAGGTCTTAAGTCCTTAAGGTTCCAAGTCTGACCACAGCAGATCCTAGGTTTTAGGTTTCCATGTATCTGCTTGACACCAAGTTCCAGTTGTTTAGGTCTCCCATCCCAAATACATATAAATGGTCAATACTATCTGTAAAATACATCAAGATTAATATTCAACTCTTGAAAAATATCCTTATAATATTCTCCATATTCTCCAGGGTTATTAATATTTATGCACAAAGTATTACTATAATCATCTTCATAGATCTGCAAGCTAATTTTCTTTATGTCATCTAAATGTCCTATCAATTCTTCTCTTGATTCTAAATGTTTAAGTTTAAACTTGTTTCCACCTGCAGAATCAATTACCCTATATGGACCAGTGTACCTTGGTGAAAGTTTATTATTGGGTGAGGTTAGTTTGACCATTACTAATTCTCCAATTTTCAGTTCTAGTTTATGAGCTATTTTGTGTTGTTGTTCCTTCATCTCTTGTGAATACACCTGCATATATTTCCTAACTCTTTGGTGAATACTTTGAAGAGTATTTATCCTATTGGATATATAATCATCCATATTATATATGGGTTTTTGCTCTGCAGTCAACATTTCATATGGCAGAGTTTTGTCCTCCCCAAAAATTATAAAATGAGGTGTATCCCCAGTTGCTACATTAATTTGATTGTTCAGGGTACACTTAACACAAGGAATCCAAGTATCCCAAGTTACACTATGAGGACTTATTAGGGTTCTAAGACATATAATTATCTTTTTGTTTAACCTTTCTACTACTCCATTACTTTGGGGATGGTTAACGAGTATATTGACTTTCTTGATGTGGAACACATTACATAGATTTTCCAAGATTTTGTTATTAAATTCAGTCCCATTATCTGAAACTAGGATGTTAGGTGTAGTAAAATTACAGATTATCTGATCATAGATTACGGAAGTAATAGTTTCAGCTTTCTTATTGATTATGGGTTGTAATATACAAAATCTTGAAAAATAATCAATAGCAACAAATAGGTATTTAAAGCCGTTCTCGGTTAATGGTAATTCCAATGTATCCATGTGAACTCTTTCCCAAGGTTTCTGTGGAATGGGATAGGTGAGTATAGGAGCAGGTTTTGGTGTATTTCCCTTCACCTTTACACATTTTACACACTTTTCTATATAATCATATATAGTTTTCTTCATACCTAGCCAAAAGTACTTAAGTTGTGCCTGTCTATAAGTTTTATCCTTTCCAGGATGTGAACTACAATCACTATCATGAAGTAACTTCAATATCTCATTTACCAGAGTTTGTGGTATAACCAACTGATTTACTTGACCTCTAGAAATATCTTTCCCATTTACAAATGTTTTCCTATACAAAATTCCATTAATCAAATGAAATTCCTCTATCTTATACCCCTTTGGTAGCTTTGGAGGATCTCCTCTTGGGTTCATCAAATGCTTGATTATTGAATCACATGTCTCATCATCTCTCTGTTCTCTTATTAACATTTCTTCATCTAAAGTTACTAATTCTTCTATACTACAAACAAAATTAATCAACCCAGTCCCAGTCATTGGTTGACTAATGTTTCTAGAAAGTGGATCTGCTACATTCCTTCTCCCCGGAATATAATTAAATTGAACTTCATAGCACTGAAGTATCGCAAACCATCTAGCAAGTCTGCCTCTAAGATTCTTATGCTTAAATAAGTTCTGAATAGCTGTGTGATCAGTCCAAACTCTGATGGGATACCCTAGTATCATATCCCTAAAACTCTCTAAAGAATAAATTACTGCTAAAGTTTCTCTTTCAGTTATAGAATAGTTTCTCTCCGCACTATTACAAAGTCTGGATGTGTAAGCTATGGGTTTCAAAGTTCCATTTCTCTCTTGCATTAGTATGCCTCCTAACCCTATGTCAGACGCATCAGTACAAAGAATAAATTCTTTTTTATAGTCGGGGAAAATTAAAATAGGTGAACTCGTGAGTTTATCTTTCAACTTGTCAAAAGCTTGCTGTTGCGCAGGTCCCCATATGAACTTTGAGTCCTTTCTCAACAATGAACTTAGTGGATTAGCAATGTCAGCATAACTTTGAATGAATTTTCTATAATATCCTGTTAATCCCAAAAAGCTCCTAACCTTGTCTACATTGGTCGGAACTGGAAAATTCTTGACAGCGTCAACCTTTGAATTTACTGTACTCAGTCCGTGTCTGTCTATCTTATGTCCTAAGTAAATGACACTGTCTTGCAAGAACTTACATTTTTCAAGTTTTACTTTTAACCCAGCTTCTCCTAGTCTTGAGAATATCAAATCTAATTTCTTAAAGTGCTCCACTGCAGTCTGAGAAACTATTAAAATGTCATCTAGAAATACACTGGCAGTGTTTCCTAACAATCCATCTAGAATAGTATTCATTAATCTCATGTAAGTTAATGGACTATTACATAACCCAAATGGCATTCTCTTGAACTCATAATGTCCTGTTGTAGTCGAAAATGCTGTGAACTCTCTTGAATCTTCATGCAATTCTATTTGCCAAAAAGCTGATTTGATATCTATAGTACTAAAATATCTATTCTCAGTTCCCAAACTTCTCAAAATGTCACCGATAATGGGTAATGGTAACCTGTCACGAATGGTGTGCTTATTCAGTTCCCTGTAATCAATAACTGGTCGCATAGTCCCATCAGACTTTGGTACTAAGATCAACGGAAAATTCCACTCACTTTTACTATGTTCAATAATATCCTGTGATAACATTTCAGTGATGAGTTTATCTACTACAGCTAATTTAGAGTGAGGAACTCTGTAAGCTGGTATGTAGATAGGTTGTGTTCCTGGTTTTAACTTAATGTGATGTTTTAAAACAGTTGTTTTGCCTAAGGCGTCCCCCGGCAAAGCAATTGCTTTTTTATGTTTCATAAGCAAAGCAAATAAAGCTTCATCCAACTCAGGGCAATTAGTTGATTGTAATAATTCTTTATATCTATTTCTTAAGTCTATGCCTTCTTGTACTGAACAAATTGATGAAGTTGGTAATTCTATCTCCTCACTATTCTCATTTAAAATCTTAATAGGTTTAGTACACACCTGAATACATCCTATTTGTGTACATTTCTTTAAAACTATCTCTTTATTCATAGTATTAATTACTAATACTTCTACTCTGTTCTTATTTGTCTTATAAATCCCTGAGTCCCACTTCAATCCTTTAAGTTTAACTGATTCTGGGACTGTAATTACTTCAGAGTCTACATTGATTCCTTTCAAACACACTTCAACCTTATTAATTGACATGGGATGTAACAATGTCGACCTTGTCAATCCGCAATCTGCAATTCTCAAGGCATCTGTGGTTGATAATTTAGTAATCTCTGGGATTTCCTGAACTTCTGAGTTGGGTTCACAAATTGTTTTACTTTCTGTAGGGTTGGACCGCTCGGCCTCGCTATCTAGGAGAGAAATGTTATCTAAGGATTCATTGATTCCTGTCACTGGTCTTAAGTCTGGTTGATTTAAGAATGGGATTAACTGTGACTTCACTAAAATTCCTAAGTCAGCAGGACAAATTACCATGTTTTCTTTTCTCATAGTTGCAAATCCTATCAATAAATCTCCTGGAAAAACAGACTCTTCTATCACTATCACTGGGATGTACAATTGTTCATTTGTATATAAGGCAACTTCTAGCTCAATCTTACCTAATGTTTTTAACTGATTTCCAGTTACACCTTGCAATGTGTAACGGATTGGTTCCAACATTTTCACTCCTGGGTTCAACTGGTTTAAAACTTTACTAGTAATTACATTAACTACAGACCCTGTATCAATAAAAACTTGAATAGGCTTATTGAACACTTTACCCGCAATGAGAGGTCCTACAGAAGTTTTACCAACAGTAATTATCAGTTTGTCAGTTTCTTTCATCTCCCTTGCATTCCCATATTTAACACAATACCGTCTATCGGTATATATATGGGGAGGTCTGAAATGGTTTATTCTGTGTCTGGGGGTTTTCCTCTTAGCCCTGGGGGTACCCGAAAATTCCGGCACTCATGAGTTCTGTGTCCGATTTTATTATGGTAAATACAGAATGGAGGGTTCCTACATTGATACTCATTGTGACCTTCGTATTTGCAATTTCTGCAAATAATCCCATAAAAACATTCTTGTGCCTTGTGTCCCCATGCATTACAATTAAAACATAGGATTCTGGTATCCCTATCCCTAGATGGACTTCTAGCATGCCGCCTATGTCCTACTTCTGTTTTCTTAAACTCTCTAGAGTTCCTACATTGGCTATGTTGATTTATAGGCATTACATATGGGTTTATTGTTCTGGTCTCACTGTATCCTTGAAGAAGATAATCTACTTCTCCTAAACAGATATTTGATTTTAAATCTTTGTACAGCCTTTCTGCTGTTAAGTCATCAGAATTCTTTGCCAATAAGCTAAATGTAATCAATTTGATTACCTGTGAGATTTTCATCTTCTCACCAGATCTTTCTATCCAGTCTGAATCTTTCAAGATAGAATTCATGTCTTTTGACCATCTATCTAATCTAGCTAAGTACTCTGTGTCAATTTCACTTGTCCTAACTTCCTTAATCATTTTTACCAATGATCTAATAGGATCCTGATCACATTTGGACATGAAATGTTTAAGAAAAGCTGTTTTGTAATTATCATATTGATTAATTTCTTCCATTTGCTGGAAGTTAATGACAAACCTCGCCCTTCCATGCTCTGGATCTATATTCTCCTTGAGAATCTCAATCTTACGATTCGCATTTGTAATGTTTTTACTAACTATAAGAGTGTCAATGAGGTTCAAGAACTTGTTTACACCATATGTGTTAGACTCTCCTGTGAATTTTGGAATATTTGTATTTGATGTGTGAATTTC
>NW_027467726.1:335000-405000 GCF_046742065.1 Oratosquilla oratoria
TCCATCCAATAGGGGCCCCCGCGTCGCTCTCGTGGGGGCCCACGCGTTGGTCCTGTGGGGGCCCCCACGTCGCTCATGTGGGGGCTCCAGCGTCACTCCTGTGAGGGCCCCCGAGCCGCTCCTGTGGGGGCCTCCAAATCGCTTCTGCGAGGGCCCCCGAATCGCTCCTGTGGGGGCCCTCGAGTCCATCTAATTGGGGCCCCAGCGTCGCTCTAGTGGACCCCCGAGTTGCTTCATTAGGGGCCCCGCTAAGCTCTATAGGTGGGCCCCGCGTCACTATTGTGGGGGGCCCCGAGTTGCTTCATTAGGGGCCCCGCTAAGCTCTATAGATGTGCCCCACGTCGCTCTTGTGGGGGGCCCCGAGCCGCTCTTGTTGGGGGCCCCGATCCGCTCCTGTGTGGGGCCCCGAGCCGCTCCTATGGGGGCCCTGAACCTCTGCTGTGCGGGCCCCAAGCCGCTCCTGTGTGGGGTCCCGAGCCGCTCTTGTGGGGGCCCGAAACCGCTCCTGTGGGGGTCCCCGAGCCGCTCCTGTGTGGGTCCCCGTGTCCGTTCAGTGGGGGGCCCCGAGTCTCTTCAGTGGGGGCTCGAGTCTCTTCAGAGGGGCCCGATTCTCTTCAGTCGAAGTCGAAATTCGGAAGGTCCTCATTGCCCAGTTCGAAACAGCCCAGATATCTTGAGATTCATCCGGTCAGAGCATTAGTCGTGGAGGAACGAAGGCGGAAGGCGGAAGCGGGTGCGGGGTAATCTCACGAAGCAAGATGGACCGTATCTGCTTCAGTTTCATAATGTTTCCGACACGGTTGCAAGGTTGATTGCAGCTCCGAGTAACATTTTTACTATAATATATTATTCTATGAATATTTAATCTTAGTACGAGCTGACTAGCATGGGCAGCTTGTAGATGGAGTAAGGCCCTGTTGTTGTTGTTGTTGTTGTCGTTCCCTAGACTGTCTGTCCGAGCAGTCCCGTCTCCCCAAGGAAGGCCACAGCCGAAACTGGGTTTTCCCACAAATCCTTTATAGAGTGTATGTTGTGTTGTTTGCGTGCATGATTGTGTATAATGCAGTCTTCCATTATGTGTTGTATGGTATGGGGTGAAGTGTTACATCCTGGGCAGCTGTTCACAGCACGGTCGTCCAGCCTCTTCTGGTAGCTTAGAAGTGCTGGGTGGTGACCGCATCGCAGTCTGGCCAAGTGGACTCTGTCCTTTCGTGGGAGAGAGGATTCAGAAGGGTGGATATCAGGGGGTCTGGCATGCAGCAGTGTGTTGTCTTTCAGTGTGTTAATGGAGCGGTGAGTGATATGATTATGAATATGTTTCCGGAGGCTGGTATTTGGTGGTTGTGGAGGAAGAGAAGAGAGTATCTGTGCGTAATAAAGGTCTTTGGGTGTAGTTTTAATGTTTCTTGGTGTGTGTGGGTGTTCTGCTATGTAGTGTAGCGGGTGTGATGTGTTTGTGGTGGCTGCGGCAAGTGTTTGTGTGCCTCTCATGTCGAGGTGGTCCTTGACTTTGAGGACTTTTGTTTCATGGTGTAAATGGTCTGTAGGTGATGTATTTGTGCAGCCTGTAATTGTTTTTAGGGCTTTGTTTTGTATGATTTGAAGGGTGTTGTGGTGTGTCTCACTGAGATTAGGAGCCCATGCAGGACTCGCATAATTCATCACTGAGCGTATGCATTGTTTGTATATTGTTATATTAGTTTCTTTGTTTTGTCCAAATGTTGTTCCAGTGATTGACTTAAGTGCGTTAAGTCTAGGTGTGCATTTGTTTTTTATGTTTGTGAGGTGTTGTTTGAAAGACATGGATGTATCGTATGTTACACCAAGAATTTTCGGTGTGTTTGTGTGTGGTATTAGAGTGTTGTTGATGTAGAGATGAGGTATGTATTTGTGTTCTTTTGTCCAGTTGGTGAGAAGTGTTGCTGTAGATTTGGTTGGAGCTATTTTGAGTCTGTTTGTGATGAACCATGTGTTGAGTGTGTCAAGGTAAGGCTGGATTATTTCTGCAGCTTTGTCTGTGTTACGATGTGTGCATGTGATTGTTATGTCGTCTGCGTAGGAAGAGATTTGTATTTCTGAGGTGTCTGGCGTGGGTAAGTCATGCATGTATAGATTAAATAATGTGGGGGATAGAACTGAGCCCTGTGGTACTCCGTTCTTAATGTTTCTGATGTGCGATGATTGGCCATTATATGACACATGAGCATTCCTACCTGCCAGATAATTGGCCAGCCATCTTTTGGTGTTATTGTGCATGTCTGTGTTATATATTTTATTTGTTAGGTTGTGGCGGGGGATAGCATCAAAAGCTTTACTAATGTCCAATGTTATAAGAAGTGTTCTGTGGTGGGGCCTATCTGAATTGATGCCATCTAAAATTCTTTGTGTGAGGTTTATCAGAAGAGTGTTTGTGGAGTGTAGTGGCCTAAAACCGTGTTGTGAGTCAGCAAGGGGAATATATGGTGTGACAAGGGGGTGCAGAGAAGTGTGATTGGGCGGTGCGATGTTGGGATTGTTGGGTCTTTGTTCGGTTTCAGCAGCGGCGGATCAGTTAAAATGCCAGTTGAGGCTTTCACACACAACCACACAGTTTTTCTTTGACTTTTCACTACTGACGCGGTTTCCGTGCGGTTTACACCGCTAGTGTGAATAGTGCCTTATAGTCTTGAAACACAACGTTCAAGGTATACCAAGGACTTTGGTTCTTACTACAGTCTGAAGCCAAATAACACAACTCCCTCTTTCCCTTTCGGCAATTAGTTCCCGAATGAAGCCCACTAAGGGGGGGGGGATGAGCCTACGTCGGTTGCAAGGCGGGTTGTGATTGGTTAAGCAAAGGAAAGGGGAGTGGCTTGTCGTGTTTTGGGTCTCTGTAGGCTTGCTGTCTTGGTTTCCGACAGCTCTGGCCAGGCGAAGAGACCACCCAATGTGAGCCTCAAACAAAAAAAAATAATAATAAATAAATAAATAAAATAAATACATAAATAAATAGATAAAAATAGATAAGTAAATAAATAAATAAATAAATAAATAAATAAATAGATAGATAAATAAATGAATAAATGAATAAATAAATGAATAAATAAATAAATAAATAAATAAATAAGAAATAAAATAAAATAAAATAAAATAAGATAAATGAAAAAGAAAAAATAGATAAATAAATAAAAGCGATATACTTACTAAGTAATGGTCGCACACTTCAAAATTACACGCTTGACTCTCTCGGAAAAGCTTCGTTTGGACCCGAGGAATTTGCAGCTTCAAGTGTATCAATCTGACTATTCCCTTGCTATTCTGATGCTAGTTAGTCTACCTCCCTCATTCTCACTAAATATATCTGGTCGCAGTCAGGTACCATATTTATCTTCTCTCTTGTAAATACCGAGAGAAAAAAAATCTATTGAACACCTCGCTCATTATTTCCTCTGAATCTAACAAGATAACATTCTCGTTGGTTTGAGCTGGGCCTATCCTTTCCGTGTTTTTAGCTTTGTAGAGAAGAAAGAAGCCCCATAGGTGTGTAATCGTGCTTGTCGTCGTCTAACGGCAACTTTAATTTCGTATTTACGTTTCACTGATCTCGTTCTTTTTAACCACTCTAGCCATACCGTTGTGCCTAGAACTGAGATGTCTTTTTCCCCTTTTTCACCCAAATATATCCATCTTTTTATTCCCCTCTATATTTGCAAACTCGTTTCTAGTGTTGCTACTCTTTACAAGCTAATGTGTGGGGTAGCTTATCTTGACACAAGTACTCTGGTGTTGCTTGTATATACAATTCCAACAATCTATGCTTGCTGTGTCGAGATCACCGTTTTCACTGTTTCTCTTAATTTAAGATCATGAAGTTGAGCTATCCGTTTATGATTTATGTCCTAAAGACTCTTGAAAATGTACAACTCCTGAAGTAATCATGTTTGGGTTTGCTTTATAACCACGTGATTCGGTCATGTAGTTCCACGACTGTATCAAAATGTATCTTTAATTTCTAACTACATTTTTATCTCAAAAGATAATTTCACATATTACAAAGATAATTTTTTTAATATGCTATATACTTTCTTGATACTATTTTCTCTCGTAAGAAAATTAATCTGCCTCTCATATCTGTCTTTTTTTTTTTTTTATTACCAGAGAAACATAACCAATAAAGTTTCAGTGATGCTCTTGATACTTCTGCATTGGACCAAAGAGTAGCTGGAAGAGTATCAAGTGTAATGACGATTCAAAATCTACACAGTTTTAGTACCGAAGTTACATTTGCAGTCGTGTTCTAAAAACGAAATTTCAGAGCCCGAAACTGGACACTATTCAGATGAGATGTCTTGATCTTCAAGAAAATAAGAAATAAAATTGTTGCGGCGGCGGCTTACCTCGGGGCCCTAAATCAAATTTATGAATACGAGAACATATGAATGAAGGAGACTGCGAGAGATCATAAGGCCTACAAAAGGCAGTTCCATGTCCCTTACTACCTATCATTCCCATCCATAAAGTTATCTAACTTTCTCTTAAAACAACCAACAGTTTCAGCGCCGCTCACTAACTACGACTACATCAAGGTTACCACCGAGAGTCCATTCCATTCGTTAACCACTCTGTTGGTGAACAACCAGTAAGTTCTTGCCGCCGCCAATTTCCGTCTTAAATCTAAATTTGTCTAATTGAAACCCATTACCACAAGTCTTACAATGTCTTCATATGATACCCTTGCCTCCATCACCCCTGTTAAAGCCATTGACACCATTTGAATACCTCTATTAGGTCACCCAGCGCTCTACTCTACGTCTTTGCAAAGAGTGCAAGTTAAGGTGCCTCGTGCCCTCTTGCCAGCCGCGATTTGTTCTAGATCTACACACCTTCTCCCTCTCCTCACTCACCCTATGCAATAGCTCCCTTGTTCAACTCAATGGGCGACATGATTGTTGTAGCTGTTCCACTTTGCAACTTGGAGGCGCTGAAACGGGGGAATTGCTTCCTTCCGCTGCTGGGCACGAGGGTCACTCCATGGCGAGCCCCTAGCTAGGCATGACCATTGATTGTTTCCTTTGACCTCCTCGCGGGGGGGGGGGGGATGACAGGATAAAGGGGCGGCCACCTGCTGCTGTTCATGTCCAAGATTTTGGTGTGGTGGTGGTGATTGCGTTGCTGATGGTTGCTAGTGGTACTGGTGGTGATGGAGGCTGTGGGTGTGATGATGATGTTCTTGGTGTTAGAGGTGGTGGTGATTGCATTGGTGGGTGATGGTTGCTAGTGGTGGTGGTTGTGGGTGTTGTGATGATATTCTTGGTGGTTGTGATGGCATTGGTGATTGTGGTAGTGGTGGTTAAAGCGTTACTTGTGGTGGTGGTAGTCATGGCAGTGAAGAGGAAGGTGGTGTTGGTTGTGGTTATGGTGATGACATTGATGGTGTTAGTGGTTATGGTGATGACATTGATGCTGTTAGTGGTGATTATGGTGGTATTGGGATAGTAATGACACTGGTGATAGTGGTGGTGTTAGAGGGTGTAGTGATGATAGTGTTAGTGGTGATGGTAGTAGTAGTGGAAGTAGTGATGGCACTGGTGATAGTGATAGTGGGTGTAGTAATGATGATAGTGTTAGTGGTAGCGGGAGTAGTAATGACACGGGTTTTAGTGGTGTTAGTGGTGGTGGTGTTAGTAGCGATGTCGGCGGCCGCGTCGACTGGATTCAGATTTCCGTTTTGTAATCCGTATAGATTCGGTCTACAGTCTTGAGCATCGACCGCTTTCGCTTCACGCTGTCCGATAAACGGGACCTACCTACTTCCGTACTGTACATCTCAAAATAAGATGATAGTGATAATGAATAATGAAAAAAAAACTAAGAGAAAATTAAAGGTAAAATTACATTTATAAACAAGTGTGTGGTAGACTTGTTCATTTTTTTTTGTCTTGTTTTCATCCTCTTCTATTTATTTTTGTCTTCTCGTTTTCATAATCTTTTTCTTCTCATTTTTATCATATTCTTCCTTTTCTTCTCATTATTATTCTACTTTTCTACTTCTACTACTACTATTCTTTTTTCTGTCTTCCTTTTTTTTTGTCTTCTTCATTTTCTCCATCTTCCTCCACCTCTTCTCCTCCTTTCTTCGTACATAGGTAAATTCACACATACATGCCTCCATACATATATACATACATACATGCATACATACATACATACGAGTACATATACACATATATGAACAAATCCACGAATGAATAGTGGATTGGATAGTTTTATCAATGCTGGTACTATTTGTCTACTAATGACGTTGTAATGCATGGATTTTAATTTATATATACGAGTATGCATTTATATATATATATATATATATATATATATATATATATATATATATATATATATATATATATATATATATATATATATATTACACTCCTTTAGCCTTCATGAGTAAGGAGTGATCTCGCTCGTGCGCGGTCTTAAGACACTAAATAGCTAATCAATCAGTCAATCTTATTGGCATTTTCCAGTGACAAACAGACACCGCCACGACGACGACCACCACCACCACTACCTCTACCACCAACACCAATTTTACCACCGCCACTACTTCAACCATCGTAACCTCTACCCCCACCACCACAACTTCCACCATTTCTACCACCACTACTTCTACCACAACTTCCACCACCGCAACTTCTACCACCACAACTTCTACCACCATCACTATTTCTTCCGCCATCTCTACCATTACTACCTCTACCACCACCCCCACTTTTACCACCGCAATCTCCACCACCACCTCGATCACCACCTCAATCACCACCACCACAAGCAGCAGATGACTAAATCGTGTCTCCTCCTCCTCCTCCACCGACTCTCCATTGTCGTCAACTTCTTCTCTTGGGTCTGTCCATCAGCAGGAGGAGGATTCGCTGGATTTTATTATTATTATTTTCGGTTTTTGAGGGAATTCCAGGGACCAAAGAGGCTATAAGTCGGTGTCTATGTCACTCTCCATGCAAAGTTCCAGAGGCGGAACTACTTTTGTAGTCATTGGGCCGTATTCATAAAGAAAAGGATATGCTTATACTTGCAAAATATAAAGGAAATCCTTCTACTTGTATTCATAAAAAATTCAAGCAAAACCTTTTACTTGTCGAGCACAAGCATAACCTTATAATCGCATAAAAGTAAATGGTTATACATAAACAAGACCCTTTACTTCAAATAAAGAGCTTCAAATGCTTCAAGAAGGCTGAGTCTGGTCAGTAGCAGACTACAGTTAGAAGTGAAAGGTTGTTTTGTCCAACTCTCAGCACGATGGCAGAGTTTGTGGATGTGAGGCATGTTAAACATTACATGCCCCGTTTACCTACACCTGATCGTGATTTTAAGATGTTATTCCGTTTTGAAGAACAAAATGTACAGTGGCTTGCGGACAGATTTTTAGGCACCAATGAAGAAACTCGGGGAGGCGCCTTGTCATCTGTCCATAGAATGAAGCTACGGTATCACGGACTATGAATGCAGTAGTTGATAGCATAATTGCTCATGCGAATGAATGGATAAAGTTTTTTTTTATTGTATTTAGTAATTTTGCCATGCTTATAATGTTACCTGAAATAATGTAGGAGAGCAATCACCACACACCTCCACTCAGCAACCACCAACGCAATAGTAAACTCGTGTACGGGAAACAGGAACATCACATCAGAAATCTTACGAGTTACGACACGTTCAAACATGTAACTATGTAACCCGGCGCTCCCGAAACACGAGTCATTCTTTTACTTCTGCTTGGAGGATATCCTCCCAAGTATAAGGTAATCATTATGAATATGGAAAGAAGGATATGCTTATACTTCTACCTTTTGCTTGAGAGCATTACCTTATACTTCTACCTTATGCTTGCAAGGATATCCTTCATTTTTATGAATACGGCTCATTGAGTCATATCGTGCTCTTTCTTTTCTTCTTCTTTGTCTTCTACTCCTTCTTCTTCTTCTTTTTCTTCATCATTTTCTTCTTTGCCTCTTCCCTTTCTATTTCTTCCTTTTCTTCTTATTCTTGTATTCTTTTTCTATTTCTTCTTTTTCTTCTTCTTTTCCTTCTTCCTTTTCTATTTCTTTCTTCTTTTTCTTTTTCTTCTAATTCTTCTCCTTTTTATTCTTCCTCTTGTTCCTCTTCTTATTTTCTTCTCATCTTCTTCCTCTTCTTTTTCTACTTCTCTATTTCTTTTTCTTCTTTTATTTCTCTTCTTTATCTCCTTTTTGTTATTCCTCTTTTTCTTCATCTTCTTGATAGCGTAGTTGATAAGTTACTACGGCACTTGTCATGTGATTGCTGAGTTCGAGTCCTCGGCAGTACCGCATTTCAATTTCTGCATGCGCCCTCCATTCGGTCTCCCGGTGTTGATGGCTTAGAATTAAAGGGCATTGTGGTTAATATATATATATATATATATATATATATATATATATATATATATATATATATGTGTGTGTGTGTGTGTGTGTGTGTGTGTGTGTGTGTGTGTGTGTGTGTGTGTGTGTGTGTGTGTGTGTGTGTGTGTGTGTGTGTGTGTGTGTGTGTGAACTCATAGAGTTTGCAAAACCAAAATTTCTACTCCAGGGAACCTCTCAAGAAACTTCATCGTTGCACTTTCCAGTCAGCGTCTAACTGTGTTTACTGGGAGCTTTCCAGCGGAGGTCTTTCCATGACCCCAGTGTCTGTGCATAACCACTCTTTCTTTCTTTCTTTCTTTCAGATCCAGTAAGTTCTTTGGCTTTCCTATTATTCTTTGCTTTCGTTCTCTTCGCTTTTCCTTTTCCTCTTCTTAATCTACGATACCCATGTATTCACCATGGTCTTTGGATCACCTGTTGGACACGTGATCGACAGCTATTTCCCTCCCGGATGAGAGCTCAGAGCTCATATGACCGATCTATGGGTAATGCTGTAACCTTACACGCACACACACACCCAACTCCCCGCCCACGAGAGTTGGAGTAACGATTCGAAGCGCAGTGATACTGAAATTATTTCAGCCCTGGTCAGGATTCGAACCAGGTACCGCCGTAGTGACAGTCGGAGACTCTAGCAACCGCGCCACACGTGTGCGCGTGTGACGTAAGCTGATGCGTGCCGGTCTTGCATTTGCTTCGTCGTGGGTTCGATTCCCGGCAGTGATTCTTACCTGACCCAAGAGTCCAACCACACAGACGCAGAGGTGGCGGCTTCGGCCACAGCTAGTCAGCTCCTCCTGGCCTAGTCGGCGCCTCACCTTCTTCTTCTTCTTTTCTTTCACCTCTTTTTACGCTATTTTCCATCTCTTGATTACTCAGGTACTTGCCTGTGTGTGTGCGCGCACGCGTGTGTCGGTGTGTGTGTGTGTGTGTGTGCGCGTAGGTGTGATTCACCATGGTCTTGGATCACGTGTTGGACTCGTGATCGACAATTATTAACCTCCCAGATGAGAGCTCAGAGCTCGTATGACCGATCTATAGGTAATGCTTTGACCTTACACGCACACACACCCCCAACTCCCTGCTCACGAGAATTGGAGTAACGACTCGCAGTGCAGCGATACTGAAATTATTTCAGCCCTGGGCGGGATTCGAACCCGGACCGCCGTAGTGGTGGCCGCGATCGCTATCACTGCACCCTCGAGTGCGCATGCGTGTGTGTGTGTGTGTGTGTGTGTGTGTGTGTGTGTGTGTGTGTGTGTGTGTGTGTGTGTGTGTGTGTGATTCTAATCTCCCCTGGCTTTTTCCTTTTTGTTCCTTTGCCCAATGCCCCTGTTGTGCTCTCACGAAAAAAAAACTCCTTCCCCTCCCACCCGCACCCACCCTTCCTCTTGGGAGGTTGCAAAAGCCAAACACTTTTTTTTTCTGCGCCCTCTGTTTTCTAAACAAACATAGCAGCTATTTTGTGTTTGGTCTTCCTCTTCTTCGCAGCACTCAGTCTTGTACATAAACGACTTAGACGACGGGATAAATAGTGATGTTAGCAAGTTTGCGGACGACACTAAAATAGGAAGCCTAATTAGGTCAGGAGACGACGCAGAGATTCTGCAGGATGATCTTAAATTGTTAATATGGTCGGTGAAATGGCAAATGAATTTCAATATCTCTAAGTGTAGCGTGTTAAACGTAGGGCTACACAACCCCGAAAATAGATACAGCTTAGATAACACGTTTTTAGAACAATCTGAGTGCGAGAGGGACTTGGGAAATAAAGCTAACAGAGCATTAGGTTTCATTGCTAGGCGGTAACGAATAGAAGTGCAGAGGTAATTATTAAACTCTAGCGATAGTTAGACCCATCCTTGACTATGCGGCATAGTTTTGGTCTCCGTCCTACAGAATGGACATCAATTCACTAGAATCAGTACAGAGAAGAATGACCAAAATGATACATGGACTCGGAAATTTGCCTTACGAAGAGAGGCTTAGACACCTAAACTATCTGGCAAGACGCAGAGTGCGGGGTGATCTAATAGAGGTGTTCAAGTGGATCAAAGGCTTTAACAAGGGTGATGAAAACAAGGTCATCATAATAAAACAACAGGGCAGGACTCGCAGTAATGAGTATAAATTGGACAAATTTAGATCTAAGAAGGAAATAGGCAAGAATTGGTTTACTAATAGGGTGGTCGATGAATGGAATAAACTTAGTAACCATGTAGTAAGCGCTGAAACTATCAGTTGTTTTATGAAACGATTAGACAACTTTATGGATGGGGATGACAGGTGGTGATGAACACGGAGCTGCCTAGTATAGGCCGTATGGTCTCTTGCAGTCTCCTTTATTCTTATGCTGTTATGTGTGCGTTTAAGGTCACAACATTACCCTTATATCGGTCATGCATGAGCTCTGAGCTCTTTTTCGGGAGGGAAATAGCTGTCGATCACGAGTCCAACACGTGATTCAAGACCATAGTGAAACACACACACACACACATACATACATATACCATGGCTTTTTCCCCCTTACAAGGGAGGTAGCCAAAAAGGAAAAGGCATATTCTTGCACACACACACACACACACCTCTGAATATGTTTAACAGTTCGTTCCACAGCACAGCTGCTGAGAAATCTATCGAGTTTTATCGACGACATTTGTTTCTTTCCCTCGTCTGTCTGCAAAATAAACATAAAATAAAGAAAACAGATATCTTATTATGGTTTTGCATACAAACTGTGATAACGATACGAAATGAAATATTGCCTCCGCTTTTAGAAAATGTCCATAACCGGGTGTAACGTTATGCAGAACAAACAAATATATGAAGATGTCATTGTCTTATCAGTGTCGTGGTCATACTGAGCTCGCTCGTCTTCCGGGTTGTACAGGTAAGACGTAGGACACCTGAGGACAACGCCATGTGACGTCATGTCGCGCGGTCGTGAAAACATTTCACATAATATACTAAAATGGACAAAACTCACCCACGACATTGGGTTATTTTAATGAAAAAATATTATAAAAACCTAATTTATTATGAATAATAAAAGATGAAGCATGGTTTTTGCCAGTCTAGCATAATTTTTATTTGTAGCCTAACATATTCCTGTGTGACGTCATGTCGCGCGGTCGTGAAAACATTTCACATTATATGCTAAAAAGGCCATTATTCATCCATGACATTAAGCTATTTTTATAAAAAAAAAATATTATAAAAACCTAATCTATTATGAAGAATAAAAGATAAAACAGAATTTTTGCCAGTCCACCATGATTTTTAGTTGTTGTCTAACATATACCTGTGTGGCGTCATGTCGCGCGGTCGTGAAAACATTTCACATAGTATACTTAAATGGACATAATTCACCCATGACATTGGTATATTTTGATTAAAAAATATGTATTATAAAATCCCAATTTATCATGAAGAACAAAAGATTAAGCATGAATTTTTACTTGTGTAGCATAATTTTTAGTTATCTAACATATTCCCGTGTGACGTCATGTCACGCAGTCGTGAAAACATTTCACATAATATAAAAAAATGGGCAAAATCACGCATGACATTGGGTTATTTTAATTAATGAAAAAATATTATAAAAACGTAATTTATTATAAAGAATAAATGATTATGAATAATTCTTACCCGTCTATCATAATTTTTAGTTGTCTAATATATTCCCGTATGTCGTCATGTCCCGCGGTCGTGAAAACATTTCACATGATATACTAAAAACGGGTATAATTCACCCATGACATTGGGCTATTTTAATTAAAAATTATTATAGAAACCTAATTTATTATGGAGAATAAAATATTAAGCATGGTTTTTGCCAGTCTAGAATAATTTTTAGATGTTGCTCAACATATTCCCGTGTGACGTTACATAATTCACCTATGACATTGGGCCATTTTAATGAAAAAATATTATAAAAAAAACTAGTTTATTGTGAAGAATAGATGAATAGTCATGATTTTTGCCAGTCCAGCATAATTTTTCGTTGTCTAATATATTCCCGTATGACGTCATGTCGCGCGGTCGTGAAAACATATAACATAATATACTAAAATGGGCATAATTCACCCATGACATGCAGCTTTTTTATTTTCTTTTTTTATTATTAAAACCTAATTTATTATGAAGAATAAAAGATTAAACAAGATTTTACCACTCTAGGATAATTTTCAGTTGTTGGCTAACATATTCCCGTGTGACGTCATGTCGCGAGGTCGTGAAAACATTTCACATAATATACTATAATGGGCATAACTCACCCAAGACATTAGCCTATTTTAATGAAAACATATTATAAAAACCTAATTTATTATGAAGAATAAATTATTAAGCATGATTTTTGCCAGTCTAGCATAATTTTTAGTGGTTGTCTAACATTCCCGTATGACAACTAAAAATTATGCTAGACTGGCAAAAATCATGCTTAATCTTTTATTCTTCATAATATATATATATATATATATATATATATATATATATATATATATATATATATATATATATATATATATATATATATATATTTGTTATTATAATAGCCCAATGTCATGGGTGAAATATGCCCATTTTAGTATATCATGTGAAATATTTTCACGACCGTGCGACATGACGTAACACGGGAATATATAAGACAACTAAAAATAATGCTAGACTGGCAAATATGCTTAATCTTTTATTCTTCATAATAAATTAGGTTTTTATAATATTTTGTCACTAAAATAGCCGAATGGCATAGGTGAATTATAAACATTTTAGTATATTATGTGAAATGTTTTCACGACCGCGCGACATGACGTCACACGGAATACGTTAGACAAAACTAAAAATCATGCTAGACTGGCACAAATCATGCTAAATCTTTTATTCTTCATAATAAATTAGGTTTTTAATATTTTGTCATTAAAATAGTCGTGGAAACATTTCACATAATATACTAAAATGGGCATAATTCACCTATGACATTGGGCTATTTTAATGAAAAAATATTATAAAAAATCTAATTCCATATGAAGAATAAGATATTAAGCATGATTTACCAGTATAACATAATTTTTAGTTGTTGTCTAACATATTCCCGTGTGACGTCATGTCGCTCGGTCGTGAAAACATTTCACATAATATACTAAGATGGGCATATTTCACCCATGACATTGGGCTATTATAATAACAACAACAACAAAAATCTATTATGAAGAATAAAATATTAGGTATAGTTTTTGCCAGTCTAGCATAATTTTAAGTTGTTATCTATCGTATTCCCGTGTGACGTCGGTCGTGAAAGCATTTCACATAATATACTAAAATTGGCATAATTCACCCATGGCATTTGGGTATTTTAATGAAAAAAGGTTATAAAAACCTTATCTATTATGAAGAATAAAAGATTAAGCATGATTTTTTCCAGTCTAGTATAATTTTTAGTTATTGCCTAATATATTCCTGTGTGACGTCATGTCGCGCGGTCGTGTAAACATTTCACATAATATACATAAATGGGCATAATTCACCCATGACTATGAGTTATTTTAATGAAAAAGTATCATAAAAACCTAAGTTTTAATGAAGAATAAAAAATAAGCATGATTTTCTTCCAGTCTAGCATAATTTTTAGTTGTTTAATATATTCTCGTGTGACGTCGTGTCGAGCAGTAGTGAAAACATTTCACATAATTGCACTAAACAATTCATCCATGACATTGGGCTATTTTATTGAGAAAATATTATAAAGATTTTTTTTTTTAGGAATAAACAAAATTTAAACGTTTTTTTGCCAGTCTAGCATGACTTTTAAGTTGGCAAACATAATCCCGCTTGATAATTTATTAATTTTTGACCGTACGCTGACCGTATCGAGCATTTTTTTTTTTTTTTTAGCTTAAAACAGTCTAGGCGATATTACGTTATTTTATGCTATATTCAGGTTTACTTTGGTAAAGTGAAGAGTTACTTTGGACAGGGCAGACAAACAGTGCATGAATTGAAATCTAAATTTAATTTAAAAACAATATTCCGAAGGGAAACTCAACATCCTTATTTAAAAGTATAACAAAAAAGTAATTAAATCATATTTTACGAGGGAAGGGGATATAATATATGTCAAACAACCCAAGAAATAGAAGAAAATAAATATAATTGCTGCGACTACGGCTGTCGTCCCCATTTTCTACCTCTTGCCATCCACCTTAAAAGTCGACATTTTAGTTAATTCGCCGACATTCTTACGGAACAGAGACAACGCAGCATTTTTATGCTTGGGGATAAATGTCCACTCAGAAAAGAATGCTAATTAATTTAATTTTCAATAAAATCGCCCTTTTTTTGTTAGATAATTTACATATTTCTAGTACCGTTAGGATTCTAAGGAACATAAGAAATAATGATAATAATGATTATAATGGGAACAATAATTATAATAGTAATAACAATAATAATAATCAGATTAATAATAATAATAGTAATGACAAGAACAATGATGATGATTGATAATAATAATGATGATGATGATGATAATGATAATAAATGATGACGGAGACGACGATGACGATAATAATGATAAATGATGACGGAGGCAATGATGATGATAATGATGATAATGATAATAAATGATGACGGAGACGACGATGACGATAATAATGATAAATGATGACGGAGGCAATGATGATGATACATACATACATACATATACCAAGGCTTTTTCCCCCTTCCAAGGGAGGTAGCCAAAAAGGGAAAGGCATAAAAACACTCCCACCCATTTCATCCCTAAATACACTCCACACCTCTCCCACCCTCCCTCTCATCTGAGCACCTCCTGGATGACGGGTCATCCCTACACCCTGCCCACCGCCCTGGGTCAGAAGCAGTGTCGCAAGACACAGCACATCCACAGCAAGGCCGCTTCATTAAATCGGCGACCCCCCCTCTCCGTCCCCCCTTGCATATAAGGAGAGGACGGGGAGAAATCCCTTCGGGCTGCGTCAAAATTTACTCACACATACTACCCCACCCCCCACCCTCCGCCCATTCCTCCTCATGCAATCACAACATCATCCATATACAACCATTCTCCACTCACCTCTGTCTTCCGTCCTCTCCCTTCCTTCCTCAACAGACATTCCCCTCTTCCCCAAAGCCCCCTTCACCCCATCCATCCACCTCATCCTAGGACGTCCCCTCATGTTCACTCCCTCCACATCTGCCTTCCATACCTCTTTTACTAGTCTTTCTTCACTCATTCTTTCCATGTGTCCAAACCATCCTAATATTCTTTCATCAACCCTATCTCCCAAATCCTTTATCACCCCTGTTCTCCTCCTCACCTCCTCATTTCTCACTCTATCCAGCCTAGTAACCCCCACCATACTTAGACACCTCATCTCAAACACATTCAAACTCCTTTTCTCTTCTTCTCTTATGTTCCACGTTTCTGCCCCATACAGTGCTGTTGGCACAATCACTCCTTCATACAGTCTCCTCTTCGCATCCATTCCCAAATGTCTATTCCTCATTACACTCTTTAATCCACCAAGGCATTTACTCGCTTCTCTCAATCTACATTCTACCTCCACCTTCACTCCACCTTTTCCTGCTACACTTGCACCCAAGTATCTAAAACTATCCACTTCCTCCAGTCGCTCTCCCTTAATGTTCACTTCCAGTCTACTGCCACTTTCACCCCTTGTACATCTCATCACCTTACTTTTACCCACATTTATCTTTAGCTTTCTTCTATCACATACTCTCCCAAACTCTGCCACCAGCTTCCTCAATCCCTCCTCTGACCCTGCCACAAGCGCAGTGTCGTCCGCAAACAACAGCTGGCTCACCTCCCACTTTTCTCCATTTTCTTTAACTATCTCCAATCCCTGACCCACTACCCTAGCATTCACCTCTCGCACCACCCCATCCATGTATAAGTTGAACAGCCAGGGCGACATAACGCATCCTTGACGAAGTCCCACCTTTACTTCAAACCACTCACTCTCTCCATTTCCAATCCTGACACAAGCTCTACTACTCTCATAAAAACTCTTGACAGCTCCCAAAAGCTTTCCTCCTATCCCATAAATCTGCATAACCTCCCACAGTGTCTTTCTGTCTACCCTATCATAAGCCTTTTCCAGATCCATAAAAGCCCAAAAAACATCCTTCCCCTTTCCTATAGCTTTCTCACATATCTGTCTTACCACAAAGATCTGATATACACAACCTCTACCTGTCCTAAATTCACACTGTTCCTCACCAATTACTCCTTCTGTTCCTCTCCTAATCCTCTCAATTAAGATCCTCCCATAAGCCTTCCCTACTACACTTAACAGGCTAATCCCTCTAAAACTATTACATTCACACTTGTCCCCTTTTCCCTTGTAAAGAGGAACTATACAGGCACTTCTCCAGTCCTCCGGCACTCTACCCCCTCTCCAGCAAACATTAAATAACCTCACCAACCAGTCCACCATCACTGAACCTCCCTTTTTCAGACATTGTGCATGGCATCCATCCAGACCAGGTGCCTTACCTGCTTTCATCATCTTTACAACTGCCTTCACCTCATCCTTCCTTATTTCTCCTCCATTCTCCTCACTCATCACTCTCATTTTCTTCGCATTTCCCACTGCAGCTATCTTTCCTTCCCTATCCTCCTTCACATTTAGCAACTCCCTAAAATATTCTGCCCATCTTCCCTTTACTGCCTTCTCTTCCATTATCACCTCCCCATCTGGACCTTTTATCTTTTCTTCTCTACTTGATTCGCCTCCTCTTCCTCTCTTAATTTCTTTCCAAAACATCTTTTTATTACTTTCAAAATTTTCTGTCATACTCCTACCCCATTTCACATCTGCTCTCCACTTTGCCTCCTTTATCTTTTGCTTTACTTCTCTTTTCTTTTCTTTGTACCTCTCATATCACTCCCCCGTCCTCTTTTGTAACCAATCTGTGAATGCTCGCTTCTTCTCTTCTACAACCTTCTTTGTTTCCTCATCCCACCATTCACTACCCTTTCTTCTATTTCCCCCTGTCCTTGTTCCACACACCATCCTTGCACACTTTAAGACTCCCTCCTTGAACCATCCCCATTCCTCCTCCACACCCATCTATGCTCCATCCTTTACTCCCTCCCACTCCTCCTTCAGCTTCTTTTCGTACTCCTTCTCCTTTTCCTTTTCATTCAAGGAGTTCACTCTAAGAACCTCCCTACCTTTTGTCCCTTTCCTCTTTCTCCATCTATTCTCCACTCTCAGCTTACCTTCCACCAAAAAATGATCTGATATTCCCCCACCCTCTCCCCTTAGCACATGTACATCCTTAACTCTTCCTATCATAATCCTATTTACCACTACATAATCCATTAGCGCTCTATCTACCCCCCTTCCCTCCACCACCCTCTCCCATGTGTACTTATGCTTGACTTTCTTCCGAGACACTGTATTTGCTATCATCAACTCTCTTTCTAGACACATTTCCACCATCAACTCTCCACTACGATTCTTTCCTGGAACTCCACACTTCCCAACCACTCCATCGATTGGACCATTTCCCACCCTAGCATTAAGGTCTCCCAGTACTATTACATTGACATTTCTTCCTAAACCCTCTATGCACTCATTTAAATCTATCCAAAAGGCCTCCCTTTCTTCCACGCTCTTCTCACTGCCAGGCCCATATGCACTTACAAAGACCCACATCTCCTTTCCCAGTTTCACCTTCATGCACATTATCCTTGAGGAAACCTCCTTCCACTCCACTACCTGTTTACCTATCTCCTCACTTACTAGAATAGCCACTCCTTCCCTCCCTCGCCCTCTCTTCACTCCTGATAACCTCCCACTTACACTCCCAAACTTACACTCACCCTTCCCTTTCAACTTAGTTTCACTCAAAGCCAACACATCCAACTTTCTTCTCACAAACATACTACCTATCTCTTCCCTTTTACTCTCATCTGTACCACATCCACGCACATTAAAAGACCCAAACCTTAGGGTGCTGGCCCGAGGCCCTCCAGCACCCCTTATGCCTTCACTTTTCTTTTTAGGTTATATGCACCGTGGGGCTACAGGGAGAAGGATGCCTAGTCCCTCTCCCCGTCCCTTTCTCCTCGCCTCTTACGATCCAAGTGGGATACTTGGTGGCAGCATTCTTTTCCCCCACCACAGGGAATTCCCCCATCACAGAAAGAGAATACTCAGAGAAATTGTACAGGACAGCAACAAGGGGTTGGGGGACAGCATAACGGAGGGACAGTCGTAGTATAAAAGTGTCATCATTTCTCTATGAACAGAATTTCTTCTATCATAGACAAAATGATGTGTGGCTCTGGTCCGTAGGGGCGCCCCATATAGACCCTAAAGTATCGACTGCATGCTACTTTGCCACAATAACAAGCAGCCAATACCCCAGACGGGGATAATGATGATAATAATGATAATAATGATAATAATGATAATAATGATAATAATAATAATAATAATAATAATAATATTAATGATGATGATAATAATAATAACATATACATACATACATATACCAAGGCTTTCTCCCCCTTACAAGGGAGGTAGCCAAAAAGGAAAAGGCATAAAATCATTTCCACCCATTCCATCCCTGAATACACTCCACACCCCTCTACCCTCCCTCTTATCTGAGTACCTCTTGGATGACGGGTCATCCCTGCACCTTGTCCACTGCCCTGGGTCAGAAGTAGTGTCGCAAGACACAGCACATTCACAGCAAGGCCGCTTCATTAAATCGGCGACCCCCCCTCTCCGTCCCCCCATTGCATAAAAGGAGAGGACGGGGAGAAATGCCTTCGGGCTGCGTCAAATTTTGCTCACACATACTACCTCACCCCCATCCCCCCGCCCATTCCACCTCATGCAATCACAACATCATCCATATACAACCATTCTCCATTCACCCATGTTTTCTGTCCTCTCCCGTCCTTCCTCAACAGATATTCCCCTCTTCCCCAAAGCCCCCTTCACCCCATCCATCCACCTCATTCTAGGACGTCCCCTCATGTTCACTCCCCACACGTCTGCCTTCCATATCTCTTTTACTAGTCTTTCTTCACTCATTCTTTCCATGTGTCCAAACCATCCTAATACTCTTTCATCAACCCTATCTCCCAGCTCCCTTTCCACCCCTGTTCTCCTCCTCACCTCCTCATTTCTCACTCTATCTAGCCTAGTGACCCCCATCATACTTCTCAGACACCTCATCTCAAACACATTCAAACTCCTTCTCTCTTCTTCTCTTATGTTCCATGTTTCTGCTCCATACAGTGCTGCTGGCACAATCACTCCTTCATACAGTCTCCTCTTCGCATCCATTCTCAAATGTCTATTCCACATTACACTCTTCAATCCACCAAGGCATTTACTCGCTTCTCTCAATCTACATTCTACCTCCACCTTCACTCCACCTTTTCCTGCCACATTTGCACCCAAGTATCTAAAACTATTCACTTCCTCCAGTTGCTCTCCCTTAATGCTCACTTCCAGTCTACTGCCACTTTCACCCCTTGTACATCTCATCACCTTACTTTTAACCCACATTTATCTTTAGCTTTCTTCTATCACATACTCTCCCAAACTCTGTCACCAACTTCCTCAATCTCTCTTCCGATCCTGCCACAAGCGCAGTGTCGTCCGCAAACAACAGCTGGCTCACCTCCCACTTTTCTCCATTTTCTTTAACCACCTCCAATCCCTTGCCCACTACCCTTGCATACCTCTCGCACCACCCTATCCATGTATAAGTTGAACAGCCAGGGCGACATAACGCATTCTTGACGAAGTCCCACCTTTACCTCGAACCACTCACTCTCTCCATTTCCAATCCTGACACAAGCTCTACTACTCTCATAAAAACTCTTGACAGTTCCTAGAAGCTTTCCTCCTATCCCGTATATCTGCATAACCTCCCACAGTGCCTTTCTGTCTACCCTATCATAAGCCTTTTCCAGATCCATAAAAGCCCAAAAAACATCCTTCCCCTTTCCTATAGCTTTCTCACATATCTGTCTTACCACAAAGATCTGATCTACACAACCTCTACCTGTCCTAAATCCACACTGTTCCTCACCAATTACTCCTTATGTTCCCCTCCTAATCCTCTCAATCAAGATCCTCCTATAAGCCTTCCCAACTACACTTAACAAGCTAATCCCTCTGAAACTACTACATTCACACTTGTCCCCTTTTCCCTTGTAAAGAGGAGCTATACAGGCACTCCTCCAGTCCTCCGGCACTCTACCCTCTCTCCAGCAAATATTAAATAACCTCACCAACCAGTCCATCATCACTGTATCTCCCTTTTTCAGACATTCTGCATGGTATCCATCCAGACCAGGTGCCTTACCTGCTTTCGTCATCTTAACAACTGCCTTCGCCTCATCCTTCCTTATTTCATCTCACTCATCACTCTCATTTTCTTCGCATTTCCCACTGCAGCTATCTTTCCCTCCCTATCCTCCTTCACATTTAGCAACTCCCTAAAATATTCTGCCCATCTTCCCTTTACTGCCTTCTCTTCCATTATCACCTCCCCATCTGGACCTTTTATCTTTTCTTCTCTACTTGATTCGCCTCCTCTTCCTCTCTTAATTTCTTTCCAAAACATCTTTCTATTACTTTCAAAATTTTCTGTCATACTCTTACCCCATTTCACATCTGCTCTCCTCTTTGCCTCCTTTACCTTTTGTTTTACTTCTCTTTTCTTTTCTTTGTACCTCTCATATGACTCCCTCGTCCTATTTTGTAACCAATCTGTGAAAGCTCGCTTCTTCTCTTCTACAACCTTCTTTGTTTCCTCATCCCACCATTCACTACCCTTTCTTCTATTTCCTCCTGTCCTTCTTGTTCTACACGCCATCCTTGCACACTTTGTGACTCTCTCCTTGAACCATCCCCATTCGTCCTCCACACCCAGCTCTACTCTATCCTTTACTCCCTCCCTCTCCTCCTTCAGCTTCTTTTCGTACTCCTTCTCCTTTCCTTTTTCATTCAAAGAGTTCACTCTAAGAACCTCCCTACCTTTTGTCCCTACCTTATATATATACTGGTAAAGACTTAAAAACTAGGATAAATCAGCACAGATATAATGTAAGGAGTAGGCAAAGTTCCAGTGGCCTTTTTGTCCATGTAAGAGACCACAATCATCCTATTGACTGGGATAATTCTAATATAATAATTTCTTGTAGATCCTTATTAGAAAGAAACATTACTGAATCCAGTCATATTAAACAAACCTTTGACCATAATATCAATCTAAGTTTAGGATTATTTAAGCTTGATGATTTTGTTATTGATAGAATTGTAAGAACTTCTCCAATTGCTACTAAGCCGGGGTGACGTAACGTCATGGACCAAACGTCCGTATATGTAAACATCGGCTCTACCTGATTGTGAAGCATCTTGTGTGTCCTTCCCATGTTCCTAGCTTGTCTTCTACTTTATGTATATATATCCACCTTTGTCTCTGTAATCAGTTTTATGTTGGTCAGATGCTAAAACACTCACAACACGAATCAATCAACACAAGAAATACGTTAGAGAGGGAAACCAATCTAGCGGTATATTCAACCACATGAACCATTTTAACCACCCAGTTGACTGGGATAACGCTAAAGTCATCACATACAACAACAACATAACAGAAAGAAATTTAATTGAATGCAGTTTGATCAAATCTAGTAAGGGGATAAATGTTAATCTTCATCAAGGTTTGTACAAATTAGATAGTTTTATTTCTCATGAAATTTCAAAATTGTTTAAATTGTAATATAAATTATGAGCAGTTGTCCCATACTTGTTGGTTACCAGGACGGCCCAAACGTCCCATACTTGTTGGCTACCAGGACGGCCCAAACGTCCGACACGTGTACTTTTTCCACTACCTCTCCGAATGCCCTCTTCACTATGTCATATATTCTGTACCTTGTTTCTTCATCTTATAATTCCTTCTTTGTATCTGCACTGAAGATGTAATTATACGAAAGCGCTCTGCTTCGTTAGTTTACTTTTCCTTGTGGTTACTTACGCATATATATATATATATATATATCACAGGTGAGAAATGTAGTAACACATTTATAAATCACAACTAACACCACAGTCGGACGAAAGAAAAAGTTGCGTAAGCGGAACTATATATTTCGATTGCTACCTGCAATCCTCTTCAGTAGTACAAAGTGGCAGGGAGGAGGCTATCTTAAGTAGCAACCTCTTACAAAAGAAAGGGAACATGAGAAAATACAGAACATCACTGCCCCAACCCTAGTTGACCTGAGGCTGACACGAGGTCGGGTCAGGGGGAGGGGGAGGAAGCTTGTTGACAATATTTTTGGTGATGAATAGTCCTGAAATGATGTCTGGGGTCCTCCCCCTCCCCCTGACCCGACCTCGTGTCAGCCTCAGGTCAACTAGGGTTGGGGCAGTGATGTTCTGTATTTTCTCATGTTCCCTTTCTTTTGTAAGAGGTTGCTACTTAAGATAGCCTCCTCCCTGCCACTTTGTACTACTGAAGAGGATTGCAGGTAGCGATCGAAATATATAGTTCCGCTTACGCAACTTTTTCTTTCGTCCGACTGTGGTGTTAGTTGATATATATATATATAAGCACACTGACACAGACACACAAACTCATACACTCACACACTCACACAAGCATATGCACACACATACACACACACACAGACACACACACTCACAAACACACACACACACGCACACACACACACACACGCACGCACACACGCACGCACGCACACGGCTCGGTGGCGGATTGGTAAAGCACTGGCCTCACAAGCCAGAGAACCGGGGTTCGATTCCCCGGCCGGGCGGAGACAAGTTGGGTTTGTCTCCTTTCACGTGTAACCCCTGTTCACCTAGCAGTGAGTAGGTACGGGACGTTAGTCAAGGAGTTGTGACCTTGCTGTCCCGGTGTGTGGTGTGTGAGTGGTCTCAGACCTACCCAGAGATCGGCAAATAATGAGCTCTGAGCTCACTGCCGTAGGGTGGTGTCTGGCTGTCTCGACAGAGACTGCAGCAGATCCGAGGTGAATACACACACACACACACACACACACACACAAGCACACACACACACACACACAAGCACACACACACACACACACACACACATATATATATATATATATATATATATATATATATATATATATATATATATATACATGTATGTATATATACTTACCTGCCCAATTCCACTTCCTCTCTTTTACTGCTTCCATAATATCTTTTACTCTAGTCTGCTCTCTCACCCAATACACACATACAAATTATCATCATCATCTTCATCATCATTATCGTCATAATCATCATCACAACCACCATCCTCCTCATCACCATCATCATCATCATCATCATCATCATCACAACCACCACCACCATCATCATCGTCGTCGTCGTCATCATCATCATCATCATCATCACAACCACCACCAACATCATCATCATCATCATCGCCGTCATCATCATCATCGCCGTCATCACACACACACACACATACACACACACACACACACACACACACACACACACACACACACACACACACACACACACACACTTACTTAGGTGATGGCTTCAAGGGGCTTTCAGCCGATGATAGCTCTCCAACCCCCAACCCCCCCACGTAGAATATGTAAAGTCCAAAATCTGATTTCATCACTACATTCTCCAAGTCATACGAAGTAGTGAAGAAGTGTGTCTTCAGTCTTCTTGAAGATGGTCGTAGTTTCAGCTATTTCAACATTTTCAGGAAGTCTATTATAGAGACGGGGAGCACTATTAACAAACGCTCTACTCCCAGATTCTCTATAAAACCTTGGCTCTAATAGTCTACTCACTTTAATACTGTGTCGCAAGGCTATATCAGTGTCTATTCGGAGGTCCACGAGCATATCACACATAGAATTAGGCCTCCCAAACTTCAATGCCTGATACACCATAACACACTGTTTATACATGATGCGTGCTTTGACTGGGAGCCAATGCAGCTGTATTAACGCTGGAGTTATTCGTTCCCTTCTAGACTGACCCTTTATCAATCTCGCAGCCCTATTCACAATTAATTGAAGTTTCTTCAATAAGTAGTTAGGAAGACCATAATATAAAGAGTTGCAGTAGTCTAATTTACCCAACACATGATTATAAATAAGTTTCCTAATAGAATTCCCATCAAGGTATTTCCTTACAAACGCTAAGTTTCTCAAATGATAACCAGCTACTTGCACCGTCTGATTTATCTGTTCTCTCATCATTAGTACGCTGTCTAGCAGCACCCCGAGACTCTTCACACATTTGCTCACTGTGATCTCTGAATTATTCACATTCAAGACTCGAACACCCAGACGTTCAAAGTCAATTTCACAGCCGATAAACAAACACTCAGTTTTATCTTCGTTCAATTTCAGTTTTCTAGAGTCCATCCAATGTTCAATGTCAACCAGTATAGCACTAAGATGATCTTTGGCATCATGTATATTTGTTATAGACATATAAAACCGAGTGTCGTCAGCAAACAGTTTAAACTTAACTCCATGCTTCTGAAGTACTATAGATAAGTCAGCAGTGTATATACAAAAAAGTACCGGCCCCAGCACACTACCTTAAGGCACTCCCCTAGTCAAAGGTATCGAGTTATAAAACTCATTACCTATTTGTACACAGTAGGTCCTACCTTCCAGGTAACTCTTAAGATACGAGAGAGCAGCACCTTCAATGCCAATGTGTTCACAAACTCGAAACAATACATCATGCACTACCGTATCAAAAGCTGCACTTACGTCCAACAAAAGCAATAGTCCACACTCTCCTTTACAAAGGATTACAAAGGCGGAGCATGCCGACAGGAGACCTTTTGATCCATATCTCCTCTACACATACACGCACGCACACACACATTCAATCATACATATCATCATCATCATCTTTAACAACATCATCATCATCACCACCACCATCATCATCATCATCATCATCATCAATACCGTCATCATCATCACCATCATCATCATAATAGTAATAACAATGATGATAATGATAATAATAATGATAATAATAATAATAATGATAACTATCATCATCATCATTATTATCATCATCTTCACCATCATCATAATATTAATAATAACAATAATAATAATAATGATGATAATAATCATCGTGATCATCATCATCACTATTATCATTATCATCATCATCATAATATAATTCTATCATCATCACCACCACCACCACCATCATCATAAACATCATCATCATCGTAATGATAATAATAATAATAGTAATAATAATAATAATGATAATAATAATAATCACCATCATCATCATCATCATATTGGTTGGCCAATAAGGTGGAAAGGAAAACGCTGAAGGTATTTTCAAAGTGTAATTTCACAGGGAATTTACAATATAAGTTCTCACTGGCTCACTCTCTCTGACACGTGATCTGAATTGAATGCCCGCTCGCTCGTGACTGCCTGGCCTGCATGACGCTTTCACTCTGTTCGCGTGCCCAAAACAGTTGCCTATTTATCTAAATTTTCCACAATCATTCCTTGCACACAGAAATTAACATGTACTCAAATATAATATAATCATTCAAATTTTTATAATATATACTAATCTATCTCCCATTCATTCAACTTTTGCATACAAAAATAAAATTATAATTGATGTAAAGAGAAATGGCAATTTTAATGTTCTAGAAGATTCACGCCCGCTAACGCATGTACTTACATACAGACAATGACGCATCAATTTTCGTTGTATAGAACATCTACGCATAATGCTAACAGAATTAGAATATAAGATGTGAGATTCTCCCTACACGCACAGAATGGGGAGGATTTTCGACTCGGCGTGAACTGGCATGGTTTTTCTTTAAGATTAGATATTGGTTGGTTCATTATTCTCACTCTTTCAGTACGGGAAGAAGAGAACAGGATCATTTCATGCCAACCATTTAATCTTAAAAACTGCCTTTCGACCCCATAGTAATTTAATGACCCCTTTCGACCCAATAGTAATTTACTGACCCCTTTCGACCCCCTAGCAATCTACTGACCCCATGGATGGTCTCATCGACCCCCTAGCTAGCAATCCAGTGACCCCCTTTCGACCCCTTGGCTATTTGTCGTCGACCCCTTCCTTGGATGGATGGTCTCATTGATCCATCCCTGGGGGTCGATATCGACCACTCTGGGAGCCCCTGGACTTCTTAGATTTTCATTGTTTGTTTTGGCTTTGTTAAGGAAAATATTTTTATTTCACACAAATTTAGCTTAACTCTTGTTCAACGACTTCGTCCGTATGCGCACAAAATATGAATAAATGAATAAATAAGTAAATTTTCACAAATAAGATCTGTAATGGCAGACGTAGACACACTACACTCAAAATATAATATACATAGAATGTTTATAATGATATGCACATATAGTCCATCAACAGAAACAAAGCCCAAGTCAAGGGTACCATTCGAACAAACAACTTTTACACATGTTGCCAGGTACAAGTTCTTGTTTGTTTGATTTTTCATAATTTTCCAATTAATATTTCTTCTCGTAGAACATACGAAATACAATTATACTTGTTTCTAATGCTGTTATCATAACACACCTTGAAACCAAACTAAAGAAAGGAATATCTATATATCTATATATATATATATATATATATATATCTATATATATATATCTAAGTCTAAATAAAATTATTCTTCTAAAAACACTGTAGAAGTCGGGGACAGGTGGTATTACGGTGACACTTTGTCCTAAAAATATTCTTGAAAAAGCGCTTGGGTAAGTCGGGGTCAGGTGGTATTCTTCCTCTTCTTCTTCTTCTTCTTCTTCGCGTTCTTCTTCTTCTTCACGTTCTTCTTCTTTGCGTTCTTCTTCTTCTTCTTCTTCTTCTTCGCGTTCCTCTTCTTCTTCTTCTTTTTCGCGTTCTTCTTCTTCGCGTTCCTCTTTTTCTTCTTCTTCTTCGCATTCTTCTTCTTCTTCTTCGCGTTCTTCTTCCTCGCGTTCTTCTTCGCGTTCTTCTTCGTGCTGGGGATCCCGTGTTGGGGTTCCGTCCCGAGGCCGAGGCCGAAGGGGAAAACGAGGGATTAGAGCGCATCCAAGCACACACACACACACACAAACACACACACACACACACACACACACACACACACACACACACACACACACACACACACACACACACATACATACATACTTTTAGGGTACATTTAGTACGCCTGTCATGACATCCTCCGTGATTGGCAGGTAGGAGTCACGTGACTGAATTCAAATATCTTCGAATCCATGGAACATCACAGTAGTTTTCCTCAGGATAGCTTCAGCTGATTTTTTCTTTGACTTGAAATGTTATTTTGAATATTTCAAATTAATTATTTTTATTTTATCTTTTGCAAAGAAATAAGAAAATCGTGTATATATGTTCGGTAGAGTGTGGGTGGCGAGAGTAGAAGTTTTATATTGTCGTCATCGTTGTTTTGTCGTCTCAAATCTGAACGCCTTAAGTTTGACTTCGTCTTTATTTATTTTCCGCCTGATGGTGAGTAGGATTAATGGTTGGTGTATGTACTCATCTGAATAAAAAATTCTAGCCCAGAACGAAAAAAATATATAAACTACAATATTATATATATATATATTTTTTTTTATGTCGATATTGTAGCTGTGGCCATGAATCAGGGAAACGAACATAGCTGTCTCCGTAGATTTGATAATGATAATGAAGACAATAAAGATGATGATGATGATGATGATGATGATGGTGATAACACCTAAATAAAAATTCAGAATGAAATTGGGTCGAAAATTGAGATAAAAAATGAGGCGAATTAAATGAGAAAATTTTGAAGACGGGGGGGTTAGGGAGGGAAGTGGGAGGAGCCATTTTCTGTTGTGTTGTGTAGATGTTGAGATGGAGGTGGTTGAGAGAGATGATGAGGATATCTTCCCACAATATTACAGCGTCGGAAAGTGGAGATTCGTCTGGAAGCAAGACCGCCACTCCACGTCGTCGTCAAATATTATATCCCCTTGTAGTATCTCGGTAGGAAATACCTACAAACATTCTTTCCCTACCTCCTCCTCCCTCTCTCCCTCCCCCTCTCTTCTCTCCTTGTTCCTTTACTGCGATTTTCTCTGAAAAAAAGAATTATATATATATATATATATATATATATATATATATATATATATATATATATATATATATATATATACATAGAAAATCTTGTCCTTCCCTCCCTATCTCTCACCCTCCCTATGTCAAACCCAATTTTCCTCCATCCCCTCACCCGCTCCCTCCCGGTGCCCTTGTTGCCATATAATATATATGCAATCGTCTTGTCAAGATGTCCTATTTTATGTGACAAAACCTATACAAGTATATTGAATATATTTTAATTATTACAGTCTTATTTATATAAAAAAGAATATATTACAGGAAAACTGCTGGAGATAAAAATTTGTGTCAAAAATAAGCATTTGCTATATATTTGCATAGCTGTAGTACATCGGATGTCAGGGTATACGTATATAAACAAATACACATAAATATTCATATTTTGCGCTCAGTAGCATGAAACGTAAATTCTGTAGCTTGTCTATCAACCCCCTCCACCCCCTCCCTCCTTAATAAAAATGTGTTTAGTGGTCGGTGTTCTATGTTTGCACGATTCCCATTCTCTTAGATTAGAGACGACTCCGTTCTCTTAGTTAGAGTAGACCTGTGACGTAATGTCGCGCCTGCATGTCAACCGCCAATGGCGCGGGCACGGGAACATTAAACATTCAATTTTAAATTTGGCGACGACAAACTGAAACACAAATATACAAACATTTATATATCATTTGCTGCATAATGGGCATTGCCTTTGACATATTTTTTTTAGTCTGAGTGAATAGTTGCTGAGAAAGCAATGAAAAATATACAATGGAATAATTTATATCTTTTTTAAATGGCCATTGGAAACACAGCGACTAAATGAGGATAACAGTTATCCTGTATATTACAACTAGGTAATAGATATACAAGATCATTTTGAAACACGCTGTTTTATATCTAAAATCGTTTAATTTTTTTACTTTTTGTTTTATCTGTAAACATCGGATTTGTTTAATTTGTCAATACTTTTATAAAGAAATCGAATTAGTTGCTAATGTTATGGTCACGCCCAAGGCTCGGAAAAATATCACAATGCTGCAAGCCGTTACTATCTCGCAAGAAGTGGATATATAATTTGAAACGGCCATTTTGATAAGTGCATATGTTTGCCTGTATGAGATGATTTCATATTTTATGTGTGTACGCTTTTTATATAAATAGAATTTTCCGTGTTTCGGCGTGTTTATGTATATTTTGTATTTTTCAATATATATATATATATATATATATATGTATATATATACATATATCGTGCGTCTTATTAATTAATTGGAAATGCAGCTACGTCATGTCAGTAATTTGAATATTATACATTTATTTTTATATACAGGTGGGAGTGGGTACTTGCCTCTTGATTTGGCTACCTCCCATATAAGGGGGAAAAAGCCTTTGGCATATAGATGGAATTGCTGTTGGTATTTGTGAAAGTTTATATTTACTGCGCTGAATTGAGGTTGGTACCCCTGACAGCGTGATGATGTCAGGTCAGGTCCTGATGACTACGCAGCAGCCAATCAGGATGATCGCTTCACACGACACCACTCAAACAATCAGAAATAAAATAGTATATAAACATCACACACACACCCACCCAAACAATTAGCCTGAAGATGGTCTACAGAGAAGACCGAAACGTTGCAACCTCATACGGACAGCTACTCAGCAAACTATCAGTCCAACACCGTAAATTAGCAAGAGAAATTGAAGTTCTTAACAAAAAGATAAATAATGCAGAAACAGCAATATTATTTAATCTCGTCTGTCAACAAGAAAATATTCTTCCTGGATACACTAATATATATATATATATATATATATATATATATATATATATATATGTGTGTGTGTGTGTGTGTGTGTGTGTGTGTGTGTGTGTGTGTGTGTGTGTGTGCAAGGTTGACCACGAAGAAAAACTATTAAAGCAGAGCGCTTTCGTGTATTCATATCTTCAGTGCAAATAATACATGTATTATATATATATATATATATATACACATATATATATCATTGAATGAAATGGCAAGCTTGTTGTAACAAAGCTTTTTGTCAATCTTCTCTCTGGTTTGTAAGGCGACTTTGCCTTTCATAGGCAGGACAGGAGTCCGAGTAATTCGCCTCCGTATGCCATGAGATAGAAATAGTCGAAAGCCAAAACGCGTTTTCGCACCTCCTGGTGCTTCTTCAGTGGCAATTGAAGTAATGGAGATTCCATCAATATCATCAACTTTTATATCCGGAAGGTGGGTGGTGATTGGCTGGATTGCTGCGAGTTAGATACGGTCTGTTCTCCCATTGGCTGAGCGGTGCGTGACGTCATCAGTTTGCGCCCCCCAGCACCGTAATGGGCGGACGACCTCATAACGCTGGGTAACGCTTGCAGGCTTGCAGGCTTGTATATTGAGATTTGGGGAAAGATCTTTTATGTATAGAGCCTCCAGGATAGGTAGTCTTCGAGGGTGTTGGTGACCAGTGGCTAAAATTGCTGTGTTGTTGACCGACCAGGGTTTCCCCTCGTAAGATGGTGTGGTGAGTATCTTTGGAGTGATTCTTAGGAGCACCTGCTGTCAGATGGTATGAAAGTCTACGCGACAGCTTCATGGTGGTCATACCACTATAGGAAGAAGGTTGGGCTGCGCAGTCCCCAAGGTTACACGTATACCTCTATATATCATGAGATCTCTGAAGTTTATCGGTGATGGGCTTGTTGTTGTTCTTGATGAGTGGGCTTGATGTCGTCTTATTTTGGCAATATATGTTAAAAATAATTTTGGTGTCTGCGGAAGTCGGCTTGATGTTCCTTCTGATTATTTGCTTCATAATTCTCTCGTCTTTTTTGTATGCCGTGGAGAAGAATGATTTATAAAGTATATTAATGATATTTTTTGGTGTTTGGTCATCTTCCTTTTTTAGGTACCACGTGCCCACTACCTTCTTAGTTATTCTTTCAATGTCTTTGTTGGCAAATCCGTTGTTGATGAGGACTTGCGTGGCCCTTCCTTTCCAACTCTGAATTCACGGCCCTCCAGTTGGAGTGTGTTTTGTGAGGGCTCTTCTAATAGAGGCACCTTTTCTCAAATCCTTGTACCTGTGAGGGCACTCACTCGCTTGATCCATTTAGGCAATGTCCTTGAATGGTGGATTTAACATAAACCGAGGTGTTCTTCTGCCTCTTTCACCAGAACATCAAGAAATGGGAGATAGACCCCCATAACCATATATATTCTGATACCTTATCCCTCCAGGTACTTGCATAACTATATTTCATTAAAAAATATATTTTGGTTAGGTGGGGTATGGTTAGGTTAAGGACTATTCATGAACTCGCGACAACGCGCGGGTAATTTGGCTAGTATATGTATATATATGTCTGTATATATATATATATATATATATATATATATATATATATATATATATATAAAATATGTTCGTAATAACAAATTTATTCAAATATATTTCTATTATAAAAAAATGAAATATCATTTCATAAAGTGATAAACACGAAATGAGATTTTCGTATTGCGGGAGCGACATGACGTCATGACGCACAAAAGGTTACTTTGCGTGGGTTTGTGTTAATCTCTTTAGTAAATATTCTTTAATTTATTCAAATATATTTCTTTTATATAAAAACGTGAAATATTATTTCATAATGTGATAACCACGAAATATAACAGTTTATGAGATTTTTGGACTACGGGAGCGACATGACGTCATAACGTGCGAAAGGTTACTTTGCGTGGGTTTGTGTTAATCTAGTTAGTTTTCGTTTTGTAGTTTATTCAAATATATTTCTTTTATATAAAAAACGTGAAATATAATTTCATAAAGTGATACACAAGATATAATAGTTTATGAGATTTTTGGACTGCGAGAGCGATATGACTTCATAACATGCAAAAGGTTACCTTTGCCCGGGTTTGTGTTAATCTAGTTTTTATTTTGTAATTTATCCAAATAAATTTATCTTATATAAAAAAGTGAAATAATTTCATAAAGTGATAAACACGAAATATAACAGTTTATGAGATTTTTGTACTGCGAGAGCAACATGACGTCATAACCCGCGAGAGGTTAGACCCATCCTTGACTATGCGGTACAGTTTTGGTCTCCGTCCTACAGAATGGACGTAAATTCACTAGAATCAGTACAGAGAAGAATGACCAAAATGATACAAGGACTCGGAAATTTGCCTTACGAAGAGAGGCTTAGGCACCTAAACTTACACTCTCTGGAAAGACGCAGAGTGCGGGATGATCTAATAGAAGTGTTCAAGTGGATCAAAGGGTGATGCAAACAAGGTCATCATAATAAAACAACAGGGCAGGACTCGCAGTAATGGGTACAAACTGGACAAATTTAGATTTAAGAAGGAAATAGGCAAGAATTGGTTTACTAATAGGGTGGTCGATGAATGGAATAAACTTAGTAACCATGTAGTAAGCGCTGAAACTATCAGTTGTTTTAAAAAACGATTAGACAACTTTATGGATGGGGATGACAGGTGGTGATGGATACGGAGCTGCCTAGTGTAGGCCTTATGGTCTTTTGCAGCCTCCTTTATTTCTTATGTTCTTATGTTCTTTGCGTGGGTTTGTGTAAATCTATTTAATTTTTTTTTAAGACAAAAATATTTCTATTATATAAAAAATGTGAAAAATAATTTCATAAAGTGATAAACACGAGATATAACATTTTATAAGATTTTTGTACTGAGAGAGCGACATGACGTCATAACGTGCGAAAGGTTACTTTGAGTGGGTTTGTGTTAATCTATTTAGTTTTCATGTTGCAATCTATTCAAATATATTTTTATTTTATATAAAAAACGTGAAATATAATTTCGTAAAGTGATAAACACGAGATATAACAATTTATGAGATTTCTGTACTGCGTGAGCGACATGACGTCATAACGAGTGAAAGGTTACATTGCGTGGGTTTGTGTTAGTCTATTTAGCTTTCATTTTGTTGTTTATTCGAATATATTTCTTTTATATCAAAAACGTGAAATATAATTTCATAAAATGATAAACACAAAATATAACAGTTTATAAAAATTTTGCACTGCGAGAGTGCCATGACGTCATAGCGCGCGAAAGGTTACTTTGCATGGGTTTGTGTTAATCTATTTAGGTTTCATTTTGTAATTTATTCATATATATTTCTTTTATATAAAAAACGCGAAATACAATTTAGTAAAGTGATAAACACGAAATATATCAGTTTATAAGATTTTAGTACTGCGAGAGCGACATGACGTCATAACGTGCAAAAGGTTACTTTGCGTGGGTTTGTGTTAATCTATTTTGTTTTCATTTTGTAATTTATTAAGATATATTTCTTTTATATAAAAACATGATATATAATTTCATAAAGTGATAAACACGAAATGTAATAGTTTATGAGATTTTTGGACTGCGAGAGCGACATGACGTCAAGATGCGTGAAAGGTTACTTTTGAGTGAGTTTGTGTCAATTTATTTATTTTTCATTTTGTAATTTATTCAAATATATTTTTTATATAAAAACGTGAAATATTATCAAATAAAATGATAAACACGAAATATAACAGTTTATGAGATTTTTGTACTGCGAGAGCGACATGACGTCATAACGATTGAAAGGTTACTTTGCGTGGGTTTGTGTTAATCGATTTAGTTTTCTTTTTTTTTTAAGTCAGACATATTTCTTTTACATAAAAACCGTGAAACATATTTTCATAAAGTGATATACACGAGATATAACAGTTTATAAGATTTTTGTACTGCGAGAGCGACATGACGTCATAACGCGCGAAAGGTTACTTTGTGTGGGTTTGTGTTAATCTATTTAGTTTTCATTTTGTAGTTTGTTCAAATATATTTCGTTCATATAAAAAACGTAAAAAATAATTTCATAAAGTGATAAACACGAGATATAACAGTTTATGAGATTTCTGTACTGCGAGAGCGACATGACGTCATGACGCGCGAAAGGTTACTTTGCGTGAGTTTGTGTTAATCTATTTAGTTTTCATTTTGTAATTTGTTCAAATATATTTACTCTATATAAAAACGTGAAATATAATTCCATAAAGTTTATGAGATTTTGTACTGCAAGAACGACATGACGTCATAACGCGCGAAAGGTTACTTTGTGTGGGTTTGTGTTAATCAATTTAATTTTCATTTTTTAGTTTGTTCGAATATATTTATTTTATTTAAAAAACGAGAAATATAATATTATAAAGTGATAAACACAATATATAACAGTTTATAAGATTTTTGTACTACGAGAGCGACATTACGTCATAACGCGCGAAAGGTTACTTTGTGTGGGTTTGAGTTAATCTATTTAGTTTTCATTTTGTAATATATTCAAATATATTTATTTTATATAAAAACGTGAAATACAATTTCATAAAATAATAAACATGAAATATGACAGTTTATAAGATTTTTGTACTGCGAGAACGAGATTACGTCATAACATGCGAAAGGTTACATTGCGTGGGTTTTTGTTAATTTATATAGTTTTCATTTTGTAGTTAATTCGAATGTATTTATTTTATGTAAAAAACGTGAAATATAATTTCATAAAGTGATAAACACGAAATATAACACTTGATAAGATTTTTGTACTGCGAGAGTGACATGACGTCATAACAAGCGAAAGGTTACTTTGCGTGGGTTTGTGATGATCTATTTAGTTTTCATTTTGTAATTTATTCATATATATTTCTTTTATATAAAAACGTGATATACAATTTCATAAAGTGATAAACACGAAATATAACAATCTATAAGATTTTTGTACTGCGAGAGCGACATGACGTCATAACGAGCGAAAGGTTACTTTGAGTGGGTTTGTGTTAATCTATTTAGTTTTCATTTTGTAATTTATTCATATATATTTCTTGTATATAAAAAACGTGAAATGTAATTTTATAAAGTGATAAACACGCAATACAACAGTTTAGAATATTTTACTACTGCGAGAGCGACATGACGTCATAATGGTCGAAAGTTTACTTCTCATGAGTTTGTGTTAATCTATTTAGTTTTCATTTTGAAGCTTATTCGAATATATTTCTTTTATGTAAAAACGTGAAATATAATTTCATAAAGTGATAAATACGAAATATAACAGTTGATAAGATTTTTGTACTGCGACAGCGACATGACGTCATAGCGTGCGAAAGGTTACTTTCCAAGGGTTTGTGTTAATCTATATAGTTTTCATTTTGTAATTTATTCAAAATATTTCTTCTATATAAAAAACGTGAAATATAATTCTATAAAGTGATAAACACGATATATAACAGTCTATAAGATTTTAGTACTGCGAGAGCGACATGGCGTCATAACGTGCGAAAGTTACTTTGCGTGTGTTTGTGTTAATCTATTTAGTTTTGATTATGTAATTCAAATACATTTCTTTAATGTAGAAAACGTGAAATACAATTTCATAAAGTGATAAACACGAAATATAACAGTTTATAAGATTTTTGTACTGGGAGAGCGACAAGACGTCATAACGAGCGAAAAGTTAGTTTGCGTGAGTTTGTGTTAATCTATTTAGTTTTCATTTTGTAATTTATTCATATATATTTCTTTTATATAGAAAACTCCGTAAAATATAACTTCATAAAGTGATAAACATGACATATAACAGTTTATGAGAGTTTTGTACTGCGACAGCGACATGATGTCATAACGAGTTTAAGGTTACTTTGCGTGGGTTTATGTTAATCTATTTATTTTTCATTTTGTAATATATTCAAATATGTATCTTTTATATAAAAATGTGAAATATAATTTCATGAAGTGATAAATACGAAATATAATAGCTTATGTGATTTTTGTACTGCGAGAGCGACATGACGTCATAACGAGCGAAAAGGTTAGTTTGAGTGGGTTTGTGTTAATCTATTTAGTTTTCATTTTGTAGTTTATTCGAATATATTTCTTTTAAGTAAAAAACTTTAGATATAATTTCATAAAGTGATAAACACGAAACATAACAGTTTATAATATTTTTGTACTACGAGAGCGACATGACGTCATAACGAGTGAAGGGTTACTTTGCGTGGGTTTGTGTTGATCTATTTAGTTTTAATTTTGTAATTTATTCATATATATTTCTTTTATATAAAAAACGTGATATACAATTTCATAAAGTGATAAACACGAAATATAACAGTTGATAAGATTTTCGTACTGCGAGAGCGACATGGCGTCAAAACGACCGAAAGGTTATTTTGTGTGGGTTTGTGTTGATCTATTTAGTTTTAATTTTGTAATTTATCCATATATATTTCTTTTATATAAAAAACATGAAATACATTTTCATAAAGTGATAAATACGAAATATAACAATTAATAAGATTTTTGTACTGCGAGAGCGACATGACGTCATAACGAGCGAAGGGTTACTTTGCGTGTGTTTGTGTTAATCTATTTCGTTTTGATTATGTAATTAATTCAAATATATTTCTTTAATGTAATAACGTGAAATTTAATTTCATAAAGCGATAAACAAGAAATATAACAGTTAATAAGATTTTTGTACTGGGAGAGCAACATGACGTCATAAAGAGCGAAAGGTCACTTTGCTAGGGTTTGTGTTAATCTATTTAGTTTTCATTTTGCAATTTATTCAAAACATTTATTTTATATAAAAAACTCCGTAAAATATAATTTCATAAAGTGATAAACACGAAATATAACGGTTTATAAGATTTTTGTACTGCGAGAGCGACATGACGTCATAACGTGGGAAAGGTTACTTTGCGTGGGTTTGTGTTAATCTGTTTAGTTTTGATTTTATAATTTATTCAAATATATATGTCTTTTATAGAAAATGGAAATATGATTTCATAAAGTGATAAACACGAAATATAACAGTTTGTGAGGTTTTTGTACTGCGAGAGCGACATGATGTCATACGGTGCACGACACGATGTCGAAAGACAGAACGTCGAAACGACAGAATGCCAAAACGACAGAATTTCGACTGCGACATAATGTCGAAATTTCAGATATCGAACGAAAAATGCAAGCCTGTGTTCACGCTCAACAGCAATAACAAATATCCACCAAAAACTTGGTGCTATCCATAAAGTGAATATTCTAATTTCAAAATCAATTCTTGAACTACATTCATTCGAATACAATACAAAGAAAACATGGCAGAACTCTTCGTTGCTAAAAATTAGGGAAAAAATCTTTCATACTAAGGTTTCCTTTGCACCAAAAACAAATGTGTTAAGGAAAAAATATACTGGCGCTGCGAGGACCATGCCTGTTCTGGAAAAGCTGTAACTGTTGATGATGTGATAGTAGCCACAAAAGCTCACAATATACATGGACTAAATCGTGCAAGGGTTAAGGTCCAGCAATCGATGTCCAGGATTAGGCGCATCGCCAAAGAAACTTTGGAAGGGACGACGTCGCGAATGATATGCCAAGAACTCTCCAGCTGCCATCTTCCAGGAGAGGTTCGTAGATATCTTCCGGAGGAGCTGAGCATCAAAAGGCTGATTCAAAGGCAGCGTCATAAAAGCCAGCCGGATTTACCTCGTAGTGCTACAGACCTTACCCTACCTGATCCTAACATCAAGACAAAACAAGGGGGGGGGGAACCCTTGGATTATGGCTGATATCAGTTTTGGCAACAATGATCTGATCATAGTGATTTGTTCAAACAACAACCTGAGAAATTGATCAAATTCTTCGGTATGGTACGGTGATGGCACTGTTGACGTCCCTCTGGGATTGTTTGATCAACTCTACATGTACCCTGCATGCACCATTGATGGGGCAGCAAATGCTGCCTCTCCTTTTCGTGTTGACAACCAAGAACACCAAAGACGCTCATTGTCGTATCTTCTCAGCCAGCCATCCAAGAATCTGCATCGTCACAGCGCGGTCTGGATCTCAGAGTCAATGTTTACAGAAGTGACTTTGAACGTGCTGCGATGGAAGCTGCAAAGGATATCATCCTGTTTGTGCAGAAGGTCGAAGCCAGTTTCTTCTTTCACTTTGCTCAAGCGCCGCACTGGAGAAAGGTATTGTGTGGATGTGGGTTTGCGTGAAATGTACGTGAACGAACGACGGCGGTTTTGCACAGAGACTTAAACAGCAGCAGCTCACTGCTTTGTCCCCCCCCTTCATCCGACATCTCAAGAGCCTTCATGATGGGTCGAGTAATCTGGGAAATATATATCGGTCTTTATTGCCGAGTAAGATTTTCTTTAAAACAATATCCAACTTCAAACAACCTCTTTTAGTCATGATTAGTCAAGTGCCACTAATATAAAAGGCACACATGACCGAATGATCAGTGTAATGCATATTTCGACATTATGTCGCATTCGACCATATGTCGTGTCGACATTTTGACCATTTTGACCTTTCGACATTCTGTCTTTCGACGTTCTGTCGTAGACACGGTTGGCTGCAGCCCCTCGGGCGGGTCGTCAGTGTTTATCCAGTCCCAGACTATCCTCAGTGTTTGTTACCCGTTGTTAATTAAGCATGCGATGCTCCTGAACTTGGTGAGTACTTGAAAGTGTTGATTAGTTAGAGTGGCTTATTAAGCTTGCAATTAAGTTAATTAGCCTCCTTCAGGAACTTTTACATAAGTGAGTAAATGAATCTTTTGGAGCCGGGGGATTCTTTCAACAAATTCTATAATTCGATGCGTTTGTTTCTTTACTTCTCCTTTGATGTACAGTATCTGGAAGTTTTTTTTTTCTTTTTTACATTCTGAGCGTTTCTTGTTAGGTAGAAACAAAATGTTTTAGATTAGAATATATGAGGATAACCATAAGGGTATACTTGGCAGGTGAATGTGTATGGATGTTTAGTATATATGTATATATATATATATATATATATATATATGTATATATATATATATATATATATATATAGACAGTGTATATATATATATATATATACACATATATGTATATATGTATATATATGTATATTATATATGTACATATATATATATACATATGTATATATATATATATATATATATATATACATATATATATCTATATATATGTATGTTATATATATATATGTATATATGTATATATATATGTATATACATATATATATATGTATATATATGTATATTATATATGTACATATATATATATACATATGTATGTATATACATATATATATATGTATATATATGTATGTTATATATATATAATATATATATATACGTATATATGTATATTATATATATTATATTATATATATATGGTTTGTATTAATACATGTGATATGCATAAGCTTACCTGCGAGCCCTGTATGTCTCAAAAATAATGAAAGTACCACAGAGCAAAGCCTCGTTAAGCTGACCGACCAGACTGACAAAACCGCACGAGATCTCTCTCTGTCTGTCTGTCTGTGGACATTCCAAGACAAAGGCACAGCCGCCAGGGAGGGGAGGGGAGGGGAGGGGAGGAGGCACTGCCGAAGAATAGGATATAGAAGGAGATAGGAACGTAGTGGTACGCCGTCTGAAACCAAAAGTCAGGTGAACCTCTATCTACGTCTTCGTATAGAAACACTTGGAATGAACGCGACTCAGTCATGGCCGTCTCCTCCTCCTCCTCCTCCACCTCTTGTGGAAGCCGCTGAGGAGTCCAGCAGCCCCTGCTCTCGCTCCTTCGTGGACTCCTCCTCCTCCTCCTCCACCTACTCCACCTCTCCCCGGCTCCCCTAAAGTCGATGGTGACCTCCGACCTTTGACCTCCTCTGGCACTGACCCCCCTGTCATCGTTAATGACCGTTCCCCCCCCCTGTTAACACTCTCGTCTCCGTCCAACAGTGAAACGTTGTCCTTTCATTATTCTCTATCTCCCTCTCCGCCCTCTCTCTCTCTCTCTCTCTCTCTCACACACACACACACACACACACACACACACACACACACACACACACACACACACACACACACACACACACACACACACACACACACACACACACACACACACACACACACACAATGTTCGTCAACGCAGGACCGACCTTGTAACGCCTCCCCTCCCCTCCCCTTCAACTCCTCAATATCTTTAATTAAGGACGCAGGAGGCGACTCGCCAAGTTAGTCAACTCGTTACAATCATGTTCCGGACCCAGCAAAGGATGGAAGGAGGGAGGGAGGGAGGGAGGGCGCAAGGATTTTGGGGAGAAAGTAGGACGCACCTCTGTGGAAGGTTGTTCCTGCGGGAAGGAAGGAAAGGAGGAATGAAGGCGTTTGTTGGTTCGTTAGGTTGGATCATCGAGCGAGGAGGAGGAGGAGGAGGCTGCTCCTGTAATTCGAGACCAGTTGCGTAACCACAGAAAGCCATTTCACGGGCGGACCTGTCGTCTACATTGTTCCAGTCAGGAAAAAGGGAAGAACAGAGAGAAGAGAAAAGGAAGTACGTGAAAGAGAGAAGGCAGCTGGGAGAGATGAAACATTAGAGAGGTGAAAAGGAGTGGAGGAAGGAAAGTGTAGTAGGTTCATATGAGGGGAAGGAAGGAGGGAGGAGAGTTGACCAATAACACAAGGTGTGTTCCATCGAGGATGAACCGGCGACAGAATCGGCGGCAAGTTCGTCTAGTTTAATTGGTCCTTCCCTCACAAAAGAAGGAAGGTCTGAATTATCCAAAAGCCCGGACTGTGTGTTACTGGAAGAGCTCTCGAAGAAGGAGAGGCTGCGGTGGCGGAGTAAGTACCTGGCTGGCCGACTAAATGTTGGGAGTCTTATGTAGACTTTCCCAGTCAGGAGAAAGTCTACGTAAGATTCCCAACAATCTCAAGCTAAATTCCGACTTCTTTATGCTTATTAATTAATCAGGCAATATCAAAGGATGTTACGTCAAAGTAGAACAACGTCGGGAAGAAACCCGGAGGTAAGGTCATAAAAGAAGGTCTTTAAGATTTTAAAGGGAATTGACAACATCAAAAGTGACCAAATTTTCACATTGAATGAGAATCAGACAAGAAACAATGGTCTCAAACTGTCCGGAAATAGATTCAATTTGGAAGTAGGTAGAAACAACTTTGTCAACCGTGTAGTTAATGAATGGAATAAACTTCCTGCACAGGTAGTGCAATGTAGTTCAGTTCGAAGCTTTAAGAATCATTTAGATAAATACCTAAGTAAGATGCTGTAATTATTATAATTTATGTTATATTATTTGTTTTTGTTTTGTTATAATTTGTCTGTCTGATTTTCATTTATTATTAGTTATATGTCAATTTATTATCATTTACTATTTACCTGTTTGTTTGTTATTCAACTATACCAATGCATTTATTTATGTATTTTAATTGTTATTTACATTGTTATAGTTTTAATTTATTATTAATATGATTTTTTTTTTTTTTTTTTTTTGCATCCGACCTAGATATGGATCAAAAGGTCTCCTGTCGGCATGCTTTGCCTTTGTAATCCTTTGAAGTCCTCTTCTTCTCCCGAAAAAAAGATAGTTGATCGACCACGAGTTACCCACTGTTCACAGGTTATATAGAATTCATGGATTTAAGTAAAGGCATTGTTTTGCAACTAAATGAAATCACCAGGCAGCAGCACTAAATGGGGTAGAAATCTATTAATTACCTTGCTGTCATTTTTAAGAGGTTAGTGTAGCGTTGCTTTCCTGTTTTGAGTCTATTACAAAGACCTCGAAGTCGTCCCCCACAGGAATAATCTCCTTCTCGTTCCCCCCTAATTCTACCCTTCTGATTTTGCGAAAGGTACCGCTATAATTCGACTACACAAAGATATAGAAAAGATCAAGATCGAGAAAGGAGTACGGTAAGGCGATACCATTTCTCCCAAATTATTTACAGCTTGTTTGGAAGAGATTTTCAGAAGGTTGAGTTGGGAAGAGAAAGGTCTGAAGATTAATGGCGAATAAATGAACCACCTAAGATTTTCAGATGACATTATTCTTATTTCAGAAAAAAACGGAAGACTTGCAAGATCTCTTCCAAATTATTTACAGCTTGTTTGGAAGAGATTTTCAGAAGGTTGAGTTGGGAAGAGAAAGGTCTGAAGATTAATGGCGAATAAATGAACCACCTAAGATTTGCAGATGACATTATTCTTATTTCAGAAAAAAAGGAAGACTTGCAAGATATGCTGAGTGATCTGAACAAGGAAAGTCTCAAAGTAGGCTTAAAAATGAATAAGAGTAAAACCAAAGTAATGTTCAACACGAAAGTTCAAAGTAAAGAGATTATAATCGATGATGAGAGTCTTGAAGAAGTTGAAGAGTATAACTATTAAGGCCAGATGGTGAAAGTGACGAAAGGTCATGCAAAAGAAATTTACCAATATATATATATGTATATATATATGTATATATATATATATATATATATATATATATATACATATATATATACATATATATATATATATATACATATATATACATATATATATACATATATATATACATATATATATACATATATATATATATACATATACATATATATATATATATACATATATATATATACATATATATATACATATATATATTACATATATATACATATATATATTACATATATATGTATACACATATATATATATATATACACACATATATATACATATATATACATACATATATATATATGTATACACATATATACATATACATATATATATATATATATATATATATATATATATATATATATATATATATATATATATAAAGAATAAGCCAGTAGACCCGGAAAATTGAATTGAAAGCAGGCCGACCGGTAGAACGAGAGTATTTAAACTTGTCAAATCTTCATCGTGTGTACTATGAACTTTTTTTTTCTTTCTCTCTCCCAATGAGCTCCCCTTTGTGCACTTTTAGTGGTTTTCTGTTAGCTAGCAGAGATTGTTAAGGCTAACAAAAAAGTTTTGTGTATACGGCCCCAGCGGAGCCATAGGATAGTGGTGCTGGTCCTTCCACGGCAGTCCCAGTTGTGGCAGCTTGAGAAAACCATTTCCATACCCCAAGTATGGAAGGATGCACTGATCAACTGCAATAGCTGGAAAAATGCTGCCAAGTTTTACCTCGTCCCCAAATATAACTACAATTTTGTCCAACCTGAATTTGATAAAGTTCAAAGTAATAAAGAGCCACATTAGTGTTTGAGATCTTTCTGCTGCGAATGCCAAGAAGGAATAATCCACAATAACCAAAGGCCCGTTAGGACGGGCACTGCCACGGGTGCGCAGTATGCACGCGTCTTCCAGACCTACCTGGCTTGCTTGCTTGCTTGCTTGCTTGCACAGGTTCCTTGTCCTGTTTGGCTGAAGATTGCAGGAAAGAGGATGGGGCAGGCAGGCAGGCAGGAAGGTGCTTCGCAGGGCATCTGCCAGGTGAAGAAGGTACAGGTGCTGTGCAGGGCAACAGAACAGCAATGCTTTACAACTCCCAATCCCAGAGGTGGCTCGAAAAAAAGGGGGGGGGCAACGGTCATCAGATCAGTCATCTCAAATGTTACCCAAATATAAAGGTTATTGCCAAATTCATACGAACTAATACAATGTTCGCTTTACACCCAGTTAACAAGGAAACTAGTACCTTCAGTTTTGTATTATCTTGCCATCACATTATGATATACAATTAGCCTTTTTTCAGAAATGCAAATCACAATACTCATTTAAGACAGAGGAACATCAAACTGGGAGCCTTCCTTGAAGTCTGTCGGAAACCACTTCTGCTCTGAGAGGCGAAGATCCTTCCCATGGCGTGCCTAGTTCTTGATCACCTCCTGTTACCAAGGCCCCACCCCCGTCGTCCTCCCACGCAACCTGACCAACAGGAACTCTTCCCCCACCCCCGCACATACACCCAGCGAGTAGCTCACCCCCACTTAACCAAATATCTCCTATTTTAGTTCCCAAACATGGATCATGTCCCCATAGTATCTCCTGCATCTGTCTACCAACTCATGGCTATCTCTCCTCCCTCCCACTTAATCCCCAACTCTCCTCCATCTCTCTCCCCTTCCTCCTCAGTCACCAACTCTTCTCTCTCTCTCCTTCCTCAATCCCCAACTCTCCCCCCCCTCTCTCTCTCCCTCTCCTTCCTTAATCACCGACTCTCCTCTCTGTCCTCCTCAGTCACCAACTCACTTCTCTACCTTTCTCCTCACTCACCAACTCTCCCCTCTCCCTCTCCTCCTCCCCAGTTACCAACTCTCCTCTCTCCCTTTCCTCCTCCTCCTCAGACACCAACTCTCCTCTCTCTCCTCTCCTCTCCTCTCCTGGCCACCATCAATTCTCCCCTCTCTCTCCTCTCCTGGCCACCACAAACTCCTACAGCATTGGACAACAGATCGAGAAAGTGGCACACTGGACCAACATTGGACAACAGATTGAGAAACTGGGCCCGCTGGACCAACATTGGACAACTGATTGAGAAAATGGCCCATTGGACCAACATTGGACAACAGATTGAGGAAATATCTCACTGGACCAACATTGAGGCCAGGCGTCAGTCAGTCACCTCCACAGGGGGGGGGGGGCTGCTGCCTGGACGAGGCGAATTCAGTGGGTCTTCTTGGGAACGGGCGGCAGCTCTCTCTCTCTCTCTTTTGTGTCGTCCTTCTTGCAGCACCGAATCACCGGTCCCTCGAGTTGACCTGTAATATAATTCCACGAACGGCGACCCGCCTCGTGGTGCCCGCACAGACACTGGTCCCGAAAAAAAAATGTCTGCAATAATTAACGGCGAACCCGCAGCGACCGTTCGTGCCCGTAGCAGTCTCCTGAAAGAAAGGGGGCGAATGTGCTGCTGCTGCTGCTGCCTGACACCACCACACGTGCACGCACGCACACACTCACACATACCTCCCCACACAAAGGATTACAAAGGCAAAGCATGCCGACAGGAGACCTTTTGATCCATATCTAGGTCGGATGCAAAAAAAAAAAAAAAAAAAAAAAAAAATCGGTTTGACGGCACAGTGGTAGCGTTCGCTACTGCTCTCCAGTCGTCCGTATTCGATTTTTTTGTCACAGCATTACCCAGAGACCGGGCATATATGAGCTCTCTCATGCTGTAGAGTAATAGATGTCGATCACGAGTCCAACACGTGATCCAGTATCATGGTGAAACATATACATGCACGTAATTACACCTACCCACAGATGCAGAGAACGGTCAAACCCCTCAGCTCTATGCTAACCATGTAGTAGTTTTGTTTCTGTCCCTAAACATTTGTGTTAAGCGCAGATTCTCTTTACCAGTGTGTTAATCATTTGTGTTTTCATTGTTGTTTGTCCAAGCTTTTGATCTCTTAATCACAAATAGCACAAAATTCTTTTGCTGTAACGCGGTTCAGTTAACCTTTTTTCCATATCTATTCCCCACTGAAACACTTCACTAGAATTCTACGTTCGATTGCACTGCCACGTTTTCAGTGGAGCCCATAAGACACGCATGTAGTCTCAATGGGATCAGTCTTAGTGCTTATCTGTATGACTTGTAGTTCTATTTGTTGACATTTCTAGGTTCACTTATTACAATAAAAAGAAACTGATAATGTATCGTTAGCCAGAATAAAATCCCCAAGGGACACCACTGCGGCTATGTGTGTGTTGGTCGAGGGCTAATAATACACACTGTAGGTTCTTAAGTACATTCAGCCTTAATGTTAATACAGTTACAAGAAGATACACTAGAATAACATAGTTCATTATAGCGCTCATGCGTAACTCCGCGTCCCTCTACAATCTCTCACTCACGCACTGTTGCTAAGCACCTATGCATGCCTAGGCCTCGGGCATGCGAGTTGCCACATGTCGCCAGACGGGGTATTACTAACCCACACCTCCCTTCCCCCTTTCGCGCCCGCAAACTTTAGTCTCGTGCGGACAATCTGCACTGGAGTCTCTTGGAGCGACGCAAATCAGCAGGTGGGTCCTCGCTATGGGCCTCGTGTGGATGGGAAGGGGTGCAGGTGACAGGGCGCAAGAAGTGGCGGTTACGCTGCAACACGCGGCCACTTGTGGTGCGTATTTCATAGGTCCTGGCTTTGCCAACGCGCATGACAATGCCGACCTTGTCCCAGCAGTGGGTCTTCGGGTCCTGGAGCCGAACGTGCTGGCCGACGTGCAGCCTGGAGAGTTCACGTGCATGGCTGTCATACCGAGCTGCAGCATCCTTGGCCTGGGTTGCTGCGCGGCGGTCGCATTCCTCCGCTTTGGTTTGCCACTCCGTGGAGAAAGCATCTGGGTGGGCCGGAACGCAGGAGCGGAGGGGGTGGCCATATAACACCCGAGCTGGGGAACGACCAGTGAAGTTGGGAGTATTCCTTAGTTCCAGGAGGCCTCGGTCGAATTCCTCTCAATCAATGTTGCCTGAAGGGGCCACCTTGAGGATGAGGTGCTTGATGGCCTTCACAGCGGCCTCGGCATGGCCATTGGATTGCGGGTAGTGAGGTGATGTGACAATGTGTCGCACACCCCATCGTGGTGCAAAGCTCCTGAACTCCTGGCTGGTGAACTGGGGGCCTCCGTCTGTTCGCAAGCGAAGGGGGACACCAACCTCCCGGAAGTAGTTGCAGAACATGCGGATGGTGTTGGACGACGTCGTATCGCCTTTGCAAGGGACAACCACAGGCCAGCCGGAGAGTCTGTCAGCGATGACAAGGAATGACTTGCCTGCAACGGAGAAGAAGTCCGCTGAGACCGACTTAAAGGGCCTTACAAAGGAGCATACCGACAGGAGACCTTTTGGTCCATAACTAGTTCGGATACGAAAAAAATATAATGATAAATAAATAACTAATCTATAAATAAAAATATAACATGAATAATGATAAATAAAATAAATTCATAGGTACAGTTAAATAATAAACAAGTAAATAGTAAATAATAACTAATTGACAGATAACTAGTAATAAATGAAAATCAAGCAAATAACAATAAACAGACAAATAATAACAAATGAATATTTACACATACCAAAATTCCACCCCAACATTACAGGTAGTAATGAAATATCAAACAAAGCTTCAGGCATATAACAAGGAAATAGACCAACAGTTGCAGGTCTTCATGTATCTATATAACCAAGGGCTCCTTCCACCTTACAAGAGAGGTCGCCAAATCAAAAGGCAAATAACCACTCCACTCCCCTTTCCCCACTCTCCCCCTAGCTCCTCATGGATGGCGGGCCATCCCCGCATCCCGCCCACCGCCCTGGGTCAGAAGCAATGCAGCAAGACACAGTACATCCACAGGAGGTACGCTGCACTTAATCAGCGACCCAACCTCTCCATCCCATCACGCGGAAAAAGAAAAAACGTGGAGAAATCCCTCCAAGCTGCGACAAAATAGCGTTCATATATAACCACTCACTATCCCCCACTTCTCCATCTGTTAATTGCATGTATAATATTAATACACAGCCATTCTCCACTCATGAATGAATGTCTTCAAGGCTGGATTTTATTGTATTCAACAATTCGTGTTGTGATGCTTGAGGGGAGAGTTGGTGGGGGATGGGGGGGGGTGAGGGAGTATGTACGAGAAATAAATTGACGCACCCCAAAGGGACTCTCCCCGTCTTCTCCCCTTCCGCATGAGGGAACGAAGAGGGTGGGGGGGGGTGCGAATTTAATGAAGCAGCCCTGCTGTGTCCCGCGACACTGCCCCCGACCCAGGGCAGCGGACAAGATACAGGGACGACCTGTATCTTGTTGGGTGGTCGTCGCTGAGTATGGGTTCCTTCTGCTGGCTAGGTTGGAGATACTGGCAGGGTTCACACGACTGGACCGTGTTTGCAATGTCCGAATTGATGCCTGGCCAGAGGACAGTTTGACCTGCCCGGCGTTTTGTCGCCTCCACGCCCCTGTGGCTATCATGAAGACGGGCCAGGATGCGGCGGCGAAGGACGTTAGGGACCACAATTCTCATGCCGTAGAGGACTAGATCACCATCGGCATGGAGGTTATCCCGAATTTTCCAGTATGGGAGCAAGGGCCTTGGAAGGGCATAGCGGTCCGAGGGGAATCCGGACGTCACACAGTGATGCAATTGGACGTAGTCTGGGTCGGTCCTAGCTGAGTCACGTAACTCCTCCAGAGTCCTATCTTCATCTACGTGGGACTCTGTCACAGCTCTCACCGTGGCTATCATATGGAGAGATGCAATGGAGTCGGTGTGTGGTCTTCCGGCGCTGGGTAGCTCACTGGGGCACGGGATAGGGCGTCCGGGATTCGAAGATCTTTTCCAGCACGCCATACCGCTGTGAAGATGTATGGGGACACCTTCTCCTTCAGGCGCTGGAGACGTGGGTTCTCCACTGCGTCTGAAGTGTAGCTGTTCAGGATGGGAACCAGGGGGCGATGGTCGGTCATCAACGTAAAATTCTGTAGTCCCATCAAGTAAAATTTGCATTTGAACATCGCCCAGACGGCGGCGAGTAATTCTAACTCGATGGTGGTATATCTAGTCTCCGCCTCCGTCAAGAAACGGGAACCGCATTGGATTAGGCGTAGGCGTCCGCTGCCGTGGTCCTGTAGTAATGCAAAACCAATGCCGTTAAGCCGAGATGCATCCATCTGGAGGATAGTTGTCAGGGTTGGATCAAATGAGGCGAGGACTGGGGGGTCGATGAGGGCAGCTTTCACCCTTCGGAATGCCTCGTCATGACCCGGTGTCCAGAGAAATTGTCTCTTAGGGCTCATCAGGGGCCGGAGAGGTTGGGCAGCTGCGGATATCTCCGGGGTGAATTCAGCCAACTGGTTAACGAGACCCATAAAGGACCTAAGGTCTGTCAAATTTGCAGGAGTTGGAAAGTCCCTGATAGCAATCACTTTGTCTTGGTCAGCAGTGATACCTGCCACTGACAATGTGAATCCGCAGAAATCCACCTTAGGCGCGGCGACCTTAAATTTGTCCTTATTAATGGTGATGCCACACTCACGACATCTGGTGAGGACTTGGTGGATGCGGGTAAGGTGAGTGGTGTAGTCGGCATCGTAAAGGAGGATGTCGTCCACCACTTTGACGCAATTCTTGACACCTTGCAGTGCAATGTCACCTCGTAGGCAATAGGCCTCGCCTGTTGCTGCAAATCCCATTGGTCCTCTGCAATATTGGAATCTACCATGTGGAGTTATAAAGGTGGTAAAGTGTCTGTCCTCTTCGGCGAGTTCGATCTACCAGTAGCCGCAGAGAGCGTCCATGGTCGTGAAGTAACGAGCTGAGGCCGGTACGCTACGTACAGCATCAAAGGGTGTGGGCGACGGATGGGGTGGCACCTCCATTTGGTTTGGCTACGGCGACAAGTGGGTGGCACCATTCTGAAGGTTCGTCGCCAGCCGGTCGAATAATCCCTTGAGAGACCATGGACTCGAGCTCGTCCTTGACGTGGTCTCTGAAAGCCAGGGGAATTTGCCGGGGTGTGTGGATTGCAAAAGGCATAGCATTCTCCTTCAGGTGGATTCGCATTGGTGATCCCACCATGGGCTTAAGTGGTGTGGACTGAAGAGCTGCTTTAGCCACCAGAACGTCCTTAAACTCCTTTAAGAAGTATTCCTTCAGGTCTGAGGGTGGTGTGGAGGCAGAGAATGGGAGTTCCACACACTTTTTAACGTGCTTCACTTCCAATATTGGCTTAGGGAATTCCTTGGGAATGATGGCCAATGCCTTACAGTGGCGGAAGGAGAGGAGTGGGGTCTGGATGTCCTTGTGTACTCGGACCTGAGCAGAGCACGACCGCTTACCTAAAGTAATGGTAGCCGTGAGCGTGGCAAGGGCAGGAGTCATTTCAGATTCGTCGGCTGTGAGTGTGGTGGTCTGCGGGGAAGCGTGTAGTTTCCTTGTTGAAATGTGAAAGGTTTCTCAAATGCTGTTGTCCTATCACAGTGATATCCGCACCGGTGTCTGGGATCATCTGCAAGTATGACGATTTACCACCGTGTGCGCTGACGTGTTGAGGCACCGCAGGGCTGGGGCTAGGAGACATCACTCGACGGCAGGACGGCTGTGGGGCTGGCGGGTGTTCCGAAACACGTCCACCGCCGGAGACCGGAACACCTCGCTTGTGTTTCTGACGGGTCCCCTGCTTGCAATAAGTGTCGAAGTGACCGATACGGGAACAGAGGCGGCACTGGGTCTTGCTAGCGGGACATTTGATCGTGGAAGGAAAGTGTCCCTGCCGACCACAGTTGCGGCAGGTAGCCTGAGCCGCAGGGCATGCTCCTGGTTCATGGTGCCTAGCACAGCACTGGCATGGGTCCGTGGCCGTATATACGTACATGTACTGTATGTACAATGTCCAGCAATACATGTATATTTATTTTCGTGTATTTCCCTCTTTTATACAGTACATTAAAGCTTTATTTACTGTTTATTTACGGTGGTTATGTTCCCGAAATTACCGTATATGACCAAATCCGCGTATGCTGACATTCCATATTGAATACCGGGGTATTTTTTTTAGTTTCGACCATGGGCGCAATATAGCAATAGAAAATTAATTATTAATTTTGTAAATTAAAATGTATCAACGTAATATGCAATTTTGTGGGCGGAAATGAAAGTAAAAAATACCATGCTACAAGAAAATATGCTAATGAACGAAGTCGGTAGCATAGGATCGGGACGCCATCTTGTCGTCTGCCAACGTCTCTCACGAGGACGACAACGAGGACGAGCCGGATGACATTTAATTTGCAGGTAATGATTTATCAAACACAGGTTAGGTTAGTTTAGTTTAGGTTAGGCGAATTTATCATCCTTTCATTTCCTCGACATCGGCATCTATCATAACAAACATGGTGTACCATTCGTCCGACATGACTTCGTTACTTACGAAATTTGTTTTAGTACCTTTTTTTTTTATTTCCGCTCACAAAATTGCATATTACGTTGATACATTATAATTGACAAAATTAATAATTAATTTTCTATTGCTATATTGCGCCCTTGGTCGAAACTAAAAATTTACCACTACCGGTATATATTGTACCCCAGGTAGTTTTTCCAGCTTGCAGGATGGTAATGTAGACCTAAGCTTCAGAACACTTTACCTCACAGCTAATATCCACCGCACAAGTTCATTTATAACATCATACAAATTTGCCTCAGCCAACTTAATTATCGTACACGACGTCGTAACTTCGGGAGATTTACGTTAAACGAATATTGGTCTGTCATAAAGCCCGTCGTTACTCCGAGTTGTCGTTAACCGAGTAGGTCGTTAAACGAGGAGTGCCTGTATGTGTTCTTGTCATTGTCTGCACTTCATGTATTTTGATTCTTTGCCAAATAAAGACTATCTATCTATCCGCCTGTGTCGGCAGACTACGGCCATCAAAGCCCTCGTGTAGAGGAAGCTTGACCTGTTGGTCAGATGGTAAGTCGAAGTACAATAGTACTAGCAGACTACTAATACACTAGTATACTACTAGTACACTAATACATGTACTACACTAGTATTAATACACTAGTACTAGCACACCAGTACTATGATAGTATCAATACTACACTAGCAGTAGCTCACTAGTACACAAATTTACTAATACTAGCATGCTAGTACTAGTACTCTACTGGTATTTTACAAATGCACTCAAATAGTGTACTACACTAGTACACAAGTACATTAATATACTACCACTAGTACATTAGCACACTAGTACACATATACCAAAGGCTTTTTTTCCCCTTACACAAGACACAGCACATCCACAGTAAGGCCGCCTCATTAATTTGATGACCCCCCCTCTCTGTCCCCTTGTGCAGAAAAGGAGAAGACTGGGAGAAATCCCTTCAGGCTGCATCAATTTATTTCTCGTACATACTCCCTCACCCCCATCCCGCACCCACTCCCCTTCATGCACCGCAGCATCATCCATACACAACCCTTCTCCATTCACTCTTATCCTCTGTCCTCTCCCATCCTTCCTCAACAGTCATTCCCCTCGTTCCCAATGCCCCTTTTACCCCATCCATCCATCTCATCCTAGCTCGCCTCCTCATATTCACTCCTTCCACCTCTGCCTTCCACACTTCTTTTACTAATCTTTCTTCACTCATTCTTTCCATGTGTCCAAACCATCACAATACTCTTTCATCAACTCTATCTCCTAGCTCCCTTTCCACCCCTGTTCTCCTCACTTCCTCATTTCTCACTATTCAACCTAGTAACCCCTATCATACTTCTTGGACATTTCATCTCAAACACATTCAAAATCCTCTCTTATGTTCCATGTCTCTGCCCTGTACAGTGCTGTCAGCACAATCACTCCTTCATACAATCTCATCTTAGCATCCATTCCCAAATGTCTATTTCTCATTACACTTTTTAATCCACCAAGGCATTTACTCACTTCTCTCAACCTACATTCCACCTTCACTCCACCTTTTCCTGCCACATTTGCACCCAAGTATCTAAAACTATCCACTTCCTCCAGTCGCTCTCCCTTAATGCTCATTTCCAGTCTGCTGCCACTTTCTCCCATTGTACATCTCATTACCTTACTTTTACCCACATTTATCTTCAACTTCCTTCTTTTGCACACTTACCCAAACTCTGCCACTAACTTCCACAATTCCTCCTCTGATCCTGCTACAAGCGCAGTGTCATCAGCAAACAGCTGGTTTATCTCCCACTTTTCTCCATTTTCTTTAACCATCTCCAATCCCTGGCCCACTGCCCTTGCATTCACCTCTAGCACCACCCCATCCATGTATAAGTTGAACAGCCAGGGCAACACTTGGTACACACTAGCACATAAATACACTAGCACAGAAGTAAATTAGCACAAGGACACTAGCACACAAGTATACTAGCAGAATAGAAAACAAGTACACTAGCACATAAATACACTGTAACACTAGGACAGAAATATATACTAGCAAACTAGCACAATACACTAGTATAGGAGTACACTAGCACACTAGTATAAAAGTACAATATTACACTAGTACACAAGTTCATAAGCACATATATACTAGCACACTAGTATACAAGTACACTACCACACTAGCGAACAAATACACTTGCACACAAGTACAATAGGACACTACAGTAGTACAGAAATATACAAGCACACTAGAATATATGAACATTAACACACTAGTAGACAAGACCACAGACACTAGTACAAAAGTACACTAGCACACTATTATACACACTATCACTTTAGTACACTAGAACACAAGTCCAATAGCACACTAGTACACAGCTACTCTAGCAAACTAGTACATAAGAACAATAGTAAACTAGTGCACAAGTACACTATCACAGTAGTACATAAATGCACTAGTACACAATACACTAGTCCATCAGCACACTAGTACAAAAATACAATAGCACAGTAGTACACAAATACTACTGTATTAATGTCCTTGTGTGCTGGTGTACTGGTGTGCCAATGTACTTGTGTGGCAGTGTGCTAGTGTACTTGTGTACTAGTGTGTTAGTGCAGTTGTGTACTAGTGGTAGTTTCTTATGTGCTAGTGTACTTACATTTTGGTGTCCTAGTGTTATTGTACTCATGTGCTACCTTCGGACACTCTTCTTCTGTCTTCCAAAATGGTCGACGCCGTCATTCTAACATAGTTTTCAAGTCAGTTTGCGACAATTGATCCCAAAAACCGCGTCTATCATGTGCAATTACCGTAACACCCACGGTGGTGATTTGGGCTGGAAAAAACATTCTTTCTCGTTTTAGAGTCTAGACCATCAATGATCAGCAAGATTAAGAACCAACGAACTCTTACGATTTACTCTCAATCCTATAAAAACACATAAAAATACACTCACCTATGTAAATATCATTGCAAGTGTATTCAAGAAAAAATACACACATTAACTTCCTGTCATACTAATTACAGATCCCAAGGCTGTTGTGGAATCCAGTGACTGGGAGACAATTTGCTTAAGAAAATGTTGTGCTTTTAGTTGCTTTATTCTTGGCCATGTAAAAAAAACTAGCTAGATAAGATTTATGTAGTCATATCTATATTGACTTCAACGACACCTCTACGGGTCAGAGCTACCCAACACTCTTTTTAGTATTGGAAACTAGTCTCTACTCATACAGGAATTTGTGATCCATATGTGACTATTCATCTTATCTCAAATCTTCCTTCAGACTATCTTTTACCGCCCTTGCGATTTTTCTTTCATTGCGAATTTGTGCTCTCTGGTTCTCTATACCTGATATCTAAATTCAAAATTCAAGTATAACACGCACGGACGCACGCACACACACACATACACACACACACACATATGACGCAGTGGTAGTTTTCCCGGCCGCCACTACGACCGTTAGAATCCCGCTTAGGGCTGAAATAATTTCAGTATCGCTGTGCTGCGAGTCGTTACTCTCGTGGGGGGTCAGTTGGGTATGTGTGTGAGTGCAAGATCACAGCATTACCCATAGTTCGGTCATATATGAGCTCTTAGCTCTCTTACGGGAGGGAAATAGCTGTCGATCACGAGTCCAGCACGTGATTTAAAGATCATGGTGAATCACACACACATACACACACACACACACACACACACACACACACACACACACACACACACACACACACACACACACACACACACACACACACACACACACACACACACACACACACACACACACAAGGCATTCCACAAGGTACCATACATATACCAAGGCTTTTTCCCCCTTTCAAGGGAGGTAGCCAAAAAGGGAAAGGCATAAAAACACTCCCACCCATTTCATCCCTAAATACACTCCACACACCTCCCACCCTACCTCTCATCTGAGCACCTCCTGGATGACGGGTCATCCCTGCACCTTGCCCACCGCCCTGGGTCAGAAGCAGTGTCGCAAGACACAGCACATCCACAGCAAGGCCGCTTCATTTAATCGGCGACCCCCCCTCTCCGTCCCCCCTTGCATATAAGGAGAGGACGGGGAGAAATCCCTTCGGGCTGCGTCAAAATTTACTCACACATACTACCCCACCCCCCACCCCCCCGCCCATTCCTCCTCATGCAATCACAACATCATCCATATACAACCATTCTCCACTCACCTCTGTCTTCCGTCCTCTCCCTTCCTTCCTCAACAGACATTCCTCTCTTCCCCAAAGCCCCCTTCACCCCATCCATCCACCTCATCCTAGGACGTCCCCTCATGTTCACTCCCTCCACATCTGCCTTCCATACCTCTTTTACTAGTCTTTCTTCACTCATTCTTTCCATGTGTCCAAACCATCCTAATATTCTTTCATCAACCCTATCTCCCAGCTCCTTTTTCACCCCTGTTCTCCTCCTCACCTCCTTATTTCTCACTCTATCTAGCCTAGTAGCCCCCACCATACTTCTCAGACACCTCATCTCAAACACATTCAATCTCCTTCTCTCTTCTTCTCTTATGTTCCACGTTTCTGCCCCATACAGTGCTGTTGGCACAATCACTCCTTCATACAGTCTCCTCTTCGCATCCATTCCTAAATGTCTATTCCTCATTACACTCTTTAATCCACCAAGGCATTTACTCTCTTCTCTCAATCTACATTCTACCTCCACCTTCACTCCACCTTTTCCTGCTACACTTGCACCCAAGTATCTAAAACTATCCACTTCCTCCAGTCGCTCTCCCTTAATGTTCACTTCCAGTCTACTGCCACTTTCACCCTTTGTACATCTCATCACCTTACTTTTACCCACATTTATCTTTAGCTTTCTTCTATCACATACTCTCCCAAGCTATGCCACCAGTTTCCTCAATCCCTCCTCCGACCCTGCCACAAGCGCAGTGTCGTCCGCAAACAACAGCTGGCTCACCTCCCACTTTTCTCCATTTTCTTTAACCATCTCCAATCCCTGACCCACTACCCTAGCATTCACCTCTCGCACCACCCCATCCATGTATAAGTTGAACAGCCAGGGCGACATAACGCATCCTTGACGAAGTCCCACCTTTACTTCAAACCACTCACTCTCTCCATTTCTAATCCTGACACAAGCTCTACTACTCTCATAAAAACTCTTGACAGCTCCCAAAAGCTTTCCTCCTATCCCATAAATCTGCATAACCTCCCACAGTGCCTTTCTGTCTACCCTATCATAAGCCTTTTCCAGATCCATAAAAGCCCAAAAAACATCCTTCCCCTTTCCTATAGCTTTCTCACATATCTGTCTTACCACAAAGATCTGATCTACACAACCTCTACCTGTCCTAAATCCACACTGTTCCTCACCAATTACTCCTTCTGTTCCCCTCCTAATCCTCTCAATCAAGATCCTCCCATAAGCCTTCCCTACTACACTTAACAGGCTAATCCCTCTAAAACTACTACATTCACACTTGTCCCCTTTTCCCTTGTAAAGAGGAACTATACAGGCACTTCTCCAGTCCTCCGGCACTCTACCCTCTCTCCAGCAAACATTAAATAACCTCACCAACCAGTCCACCATCACTGAACCTCCCTTTTTCAGACATTCTGCATGGCATCCATCCAGACCAGGTGCCTTACCTGCTTTCATCATCTTAACAACTGCCTTCACCTCATCCTTCCTTATTTCTCCTCCATTCTCCTCACTCATCACTCTCATTTTCTTCGCATTTCCCACTGCAGCTATCTTTCCTTCCCTATCCTCCTTCACATTTAGCAACTCCCTAAAATATTCTGCCCATCTTCCCCTTACTGCCTTCTCTTCCATTATCATCTCTCCATCTGCACCTTTTACCTTTTCTTCCCTACTTGATTCGCCTCCTCTTCCTCTCTTAATTTCTTTCCAAAACATCTTTTTATTACTTTCAAAATTTTCTGTCATACTCTTACCCCATTTCACATCTGCTCTCCTCTTTGCCTCCTTTACCTTTTGCTTTACTTCTCTTTTCTTTTCTTTGTACGTCTCATATGACTCCCCCGTCCTCTTTTGTAACCAATCTGTGAATGCTTGCTTCTTCTCTTCTACAACCTTCTTTGTTTCCTCATCCCACCATTCACTACCCTTTCTTCTATTTCCCCCTGTCCTTCTTGTTCCACACACCATCCTTGCACACTTTAAGACTCCCTCCTTGAACCATCCCCATTCCTCCTCCACACCCATCTCAGCTCCATCCTTTACTCCCTCCCACTCCTTCTTCAGCTTCTTTTCGTACTCCTTCTCCTTTTCCTTTTCATTCAAGGAGTTCACTCTAAGAACCTCCCTACCTTTTGTCCCTTTCCTCTTTCTCCATCTATCCTCCACTCTCAGCTTACCTTCCACCAAAAAATGATCTGATATTCCCCCACCCTCTCCCCTTAGCACATATACATCCTTAACTCTTCCTATCATAATCCTATTTACCACTACATAATCCATTAGCGCTCTATCTACCACCCTTCCCTCCACCACCCTCTCCCATGTGTACTTATGCTTGACTTTCTTCCGAAACTCTGTATTTGCTATCATCAACTCTCTTTCTAGACACATTTCCACCATCAACTCTCCACTACGATTCTTTCCTGGAACACCACACTTCCCAACCACTCCATCGATTGGACCATTTCCCACCCTAGCATTAAGGTCTCCCAGTACTATTACATTGACATTTCCTCCTAAACCCTCTATGCACTCATTTAAATCTATCCAAAAGGCCTCCAAAAGGTACCACATAATTTTTTTATAAAGATAGAGTCAATAGGTGGCATCAGAAGAAAAATATTGGAATGGATGAAAGACTTTCTGATCGGGAGGAAAATGAGAGTTGTAATTAGAGAAAAATTCTCAAACTGGGAAGAAGTGATAAGCGGTGCCCCGCAGGGATCAGTACTGGCCCCGATCATGTTTGTCATATACGTTAATGACATGAATGAAGGTGTAGAGTGTTATATGAATTTCTTTGCAGATGATGCAAGGATACTAAAGAAGGTAAAAACGGAGGAAGACTGCAACTCATTGCAACAAGTTTTGGACAAGATCTGGAATTGGACCCAAAAGTGGGAAGTAAAATTCAATATCAAGAAATGTAGTATAATGGAGTTTGGAAAGAGTAAAAACAGAATATCAAAAGATTACAAAATTGGCGAAGAAAAGGTGAAAAAAGTAAACTCAGAGAAAGATCTTGGAGTGATAATTGGCAAGGACATGACACCAGATAAGCATATTAACAAAATATTCGGAGAAACCTACAATTTACTGAGATCAATCACAGTGGCGTTTGCCTATTTGGACGAAAAAATGATAAAGAAAACCCTAACTACACTAATACGACCAAGACTCGAGTACGCAGCAGCACTCTGGACACCCAGTACCAAAAAGAACATTAAAAAACTACAAAGGTTACAAAGAGCAACAACCAAGCTAGTACCAACTCTTTCCGAACTAACATATGAGCAAAGACTGTCCAAATTAGAACTAACAACTTTGGAGCAGAGAAGAGAAAGAGGTGACCTACTGACAATCTACAGAATAATGAAAGGAATGGAAATTTTAGATAGGGATGACTTGTTAATATGGGACAACGGTAAAACGAGAGGACACGAAAAGAAACTAAAAAAAAGACAGTTACAGAAGAAATTTAAAAAGGAACAGCTTCCCACACAGAGTGATAGATACATGGAATGAATTAGACAACGAAACAGTGTGTGCAAACACTATAAAAGATTTTAAGAAAAAACTTGATGCTGAGAGATACAAAGACGGGTCACCACAAGCATATGTCCCATCCCCTATAATACAACTAGGTAAATACAACTAGGTATACACACACACACACAAACACACAAACACACACACACACACACACACACACACACACACACACACACACACACACACACACACACACACACACACACACACACAAAGTCCTTTTTCATAACGGAATAGAACCCTTTGAGAATAATGAAGGGAAAGACTGAAACATAGGAGAACACGGAGGACAAAAGGAACTTGATTAAATTCACCTGTTCTTAGCCAGAATCAAATAGCAAATGCTCCCTCCCCCCGGTGGATCGAGAGAGCCTTTGTTAAGTCTTTGTCAGGAGCCTACGCCATTAGGCGCTGAGTAGCTGTGGCCGGAACCGTCACCTTTGCCCTATGTGTTATGCGCTATAGATGACTGCTGGACCAGGTAACAAACAGTCTCTGATGGGAACCGGAGAGGAGTGCGAGACTCGAACCCGAGATTAGGATGATGCGACACCAGCAGACTGGCTTCGCTAAAGGCGGAGTGCCACGGGGAGCAACAGAATCGCCTGGCGACAGCCGGAGTCAAGGGAAACGTACCACCCGGTAGGCAAGGGCCTTTGACAGTCCTCCTCGTACTACTTGTGATTTTTTTTTCTTTCTTTTTTGTGAGCGCCCTGGGCTACGCCCCTTTTTAGGAAAATAAAATATCAAAATCATATTGCTTTTTATTTCTTGTCAACATCTAGCTGTTCTCGCAAGTCATCTATATAGGCGATTTGTGCTGGTGTTAAATTTCCGTTCAAAACACCCTTTTTATATTTTCTTAATTCGTTTTTTTCCTTTAAGTAATAACTTTTTTTGACTTGCTTTTCTTGTTTCAAAACTTTGCGAATGGTTAAAGCTTTTTCTTTGGCCTCTCTCCGTTCCTTTCTAGCCTCCTTCTTCTTCTTCGAGTTCTTCTTCTTCTTCTTCTTCGAGTTCTTCGAGTTCTTCTTCTTCTTCTTCTTCGAGTTCTTCGAGTTCTTCTTCTTCTTCTTCTTCGAGTTCTTCGAGTTCTTCTTCTTCTTCGAGTTCTTCTTCTTCTTCGAGTTCTTCTTCTTCTTCGAGTTCTTCTTCTTCGAGTTCTTCTTCTTCGAGTTCTTCTTCTTCTTCTTCGAGTTCTTCTTCTTCTTCTTCAAGGTCTTCTTCTTCTTCTTCGAGTTATTCTTCTTCTTCTTCTTCGAGTTCTTCTTCTTCTTCTTCAAGGTCTTCTTCTTCTTCTTCGAGTTCTTCTTCTTCTTCCTCTTCTTCGAGTTCTTCTTCAAGTTCTTCTTCTTCTTCTTCGAGTTCTTGTTCAAGTTCTTCTTCTTCTTCTTCGAGTTCTTCGAGTTCTTCTTCGAGTTCTTCTTCTTCTTCGAATTCTTCTTCGAGTTCTTCTTCGAGTTCTTCTTCTTCTTCTTCTTCTTCTTCTTCTTCTTCTTCTTCTTCTTCTTCTTCTTCTTCTTCTTCTTCTTCTTCTTCTTCTTCTTCTTCTTCTTTTTCGAGTTCTTCTTCTTCTTCGAGTTCTTCTTCTTCTTCTTCGAGTTTTTCGAGTTCTTCTTCTTCGAGTTTTTCGAGTTCTTCTTCTTCTTCTTCTTCTTCTTTGAATTCTTCGAGTTGTACTTCTTCTTCTTCTTCTTCTTCTTCTTCTTTGAGTTCTTCTTCTTCTTCTTCTTCTTCTTCTTCTTCTTCTTCTTCTTCTTCGATTTCTTCGAGTTCTTCTTCTTCTTCTTCTTAACCGCAGTTAGCGGTGTAACCGATTTACCTCCAAACGCCTCTCGCCTCAGGAAAAAGAAATAATTGTAACAGAATTTTTTTTATTTGTTATAATTTATGTATTTCGTGTATTTTTACTCTAGTCAGGTGTGTGGCACATGTGTCTATGTCTGGGTATTTGATATTCCCGCGCGCATGGCGCGATCATGATAGACACCCATAGGCATACGACACACATACATTTATAAACACATGTCAGGATAGGAGACACTTTTCCCATGTGTAACGGAGCATAGGAACTATGTATAATAGATGACCTAGCTAGGACAATGTAGTCTAGGATGCTGTTGCATATTATATCTATTACCTTTGTCACGGTGACGCCATGACGTCACGGCATAGTTCCCGCCAACGCAGTTGGACCAGAGACACTATGGTGATTGGATCCTGTAGGACCAGTGGACGTGAACTATTACTGCTGAACTATTAGTGCTGAACCTATTCACTGTTTTATATTGATAGGGCTCCCTTTGTGTATCCAAGCCTATGTATACAGAAGTACTTATTAGATATAGAAACCTACGTATATATTTTTATACCCTAGCACTCTGGGTACTTTATGCATGCCAATACTCGGCCGTTCATGCATAACATGGCGCAGTGAAAGTTAAGTGATACTTCTGTACTTATCAGTGATTCCGTTGTGCATAATTCTGTGATAACATAGTGCGTATGTTCTGTGTTGATTACTTTGTGTACAAGTTCAGTGCTAACTTAGTGCGTATGTGTTGTGGTGATTACATTGTGTACGAGTTCTGTGCTATCTTAGTGCGTATGTTCTGTGGATTAAGCCGGTGTACCCAAGGCGTCATTAGCCCCTCTCCCTCCGGAGAGACCTCCCACGTTCACCGCCTGCCCGGGGCCTACTGCACACTGATCTCACGCGCGTGTTGATTTACGTGCATAGCATAACTCGCCCGCCAAATGGCCGATTTTGACGAAACCAACGCCATGGCGATGCCAGATCAGTCATCCCCCGACAACTTACAGCCAGACACTTCCATAACACCCGGAAACGCAAACCAAGATGAGCAAGATGTACTCAGGTTGTTAGCGAGCTCCCTCGCTCGTCTTCTCACAACCACCCCGGTACATGGAAATAACTCCACGGATTCCACCAAATCACCCGTCGTCCCTCCAAAGCCACCTCCCATACTGATGCCGGAGATGTCATACAAGGAATTTGACGCATGGTCCGCCAAATTCGACGATTTCTCCACCCTAACAAACTTCCATTCTCTAAAGCACACGCAACAAATGGCCACACTCCGTGCATACCTACATGACGGTGTACGATCACTCCTAGAGGACACTCTCGGAGTACCACGCGACTCTACTCTCCCTGTACAAGAAATCTTGAACAAACTTCGAGTGCATTACAGGGAGAAGTGTAATGAGTCCGTACGACGATTGGCATTTACGAACTGCAAGCAAGAGAATGGAGAATCGGTCAACGCCTTCTACGAGCGTCTATCACAGCTCACACGTGAAGTTGAGCTGTGCACCGGGTTAAATTGCCGTGATACACAAGTGAAACACCAACTCATCATAGGTCTACGAGACGTCGAAACCGTACGCCAACTCCTACAAACGAGTTCCAGCGCGACGCTAGAGGATTTTTTATCGATCGCTCGTGCAAGGGAAACCGCTCGTGGCACTACGGACGCTATTCGCCGTGGGTTAAATCAACCCACCTCGGGAATGGCCTGTGCTGTGTCAACTTACAAGAAGATGCAACGCACGGAACGAGGTCCCACAGGCATCCCACCAGGGAATGAGGCCTGTCCAGGGTGCGGTGTCTTCCCCAAACACCCACGAAAAACGTGTCCAGCTCTTACGCATGTCTGCCGGATTTGCTCCAAGAGAAGGCATTTCGAGAAGGTGTGCAATTCATCCACGGCTGCCCCGAAACCCATCCCGCCACCGAAGCAGAAGAACCAACGACCTCGGAAGATGGCCATAGTGTCAAGCCTATCTGCCAACATACGGGCGGCAGATGGGAGGATCGGACCCCCGACTCCTACCATCTCTGTGAGGGTCAAATTTGGTGACGTTGAAGGCAACGTTCGATTCATCCCGGACACAGGATCTGATACAACGGTCATTGGGTGCCAACACATGAAGGATCTGGGCATCAGCGCCCGCAGCCTCAACCCATCAAAGGACCTGGCCCTGCGGAACCCGGACCATACTGCATTCCAAGGACGTACCATCGGCTCCATGTATGCTACGATGTCCTTTGGAGACACCACCATCGACGGCTGGATCAATGTTGTGACGCACCTGCCGCGCCCCCTGCTATCATGGTGGCACTCGATGCAGCTCCGCCTCATACCTTCGTCATACCCTGCCCAACTGCCGAGGGACCAACCAATCGGCAACGCCTGCCGCTTGCAACGGGACGACGACTCGGTACCACAGCCGGTCACACACTCTCCTACGACTACGGCTCACAGCTCCCTCCCGCTCTCTCACGCCCCGCCCCCGTCAACTACAGTAGCTGACCTGCCAGATTGCATCAAGAAGACATGGCCCGACGTCCTTCGACACAAGGAAGACCTCAGGTCCGGCGAGGCCCTTAGGGAAATGACTGGGAGGCCTATGGAGATACATCTCAAGCCAGATGCGAAGCCGTTCGCACTCCACACCGCAAGACGAATCCCACACGCATGGCAAGATGACGTAAAGAAGGAACTCGATGCAATGGTGCACCAAGGCATCATTGAACCTGTTGGTGATGCCCCTTCCGTATGGTGTCACCCCCTCGTAGCGGTGCCAAAACCGAAGGGTGGTGTGCGCATCACAGTGGACACCTCAAAGTTAAACAGCCAGGTACTACGCCCAACCCACCCATCCCCCACACCAAGCGAGGCAATCAGTCGCATCGACAGGAAGGCAAAGTACTTCTCAACCTTCGATGCTATCCAGGGATATTGGCAAATCCCCTTAGCCCAGCGAGACCGCCACTTGACGACATTCATCACTCCGTACGGACGATACATGTTCCGCCGGGGCCCCATGGGCCTCTGTTCAACTGGCGACGAGTACAACCGCCGGGGTGACGAGGCCCTCGCAGACATTCCCAACCTTGCCAAGGTCGTGGACGACATAATTATCTGGGACAGCGACTACGGGACACACATACGTCGCATCAGTGAGGTCTTGAACCGATGCCGCACTCATGGCATCTCCCTCAACGCTGACAAGATGACTCTTGCTGCTCCCAGTGTCAACTTCTGCGGGTTCACAGTGTCTCAAGACGGCGTAGCCATCGACGGTGAGAAAATAAAGGCAATTACGGAATTCCCAACACCTTCCAACATCACAGACCTCCGATCGTTTATGGGTCTAGTGAACCAGTTGGGCGAATTCACATCCAACGTCTCTACAACTGCAGACGCTCTTCGCCCGCTACTCAGCCCGAGGAACACCTTCCTCTGGACACCTGCTCAGGAGGACGCCTTCCAAAGGACGAAGCAGGCCCTCGCCCAACCTCCTGTCCTCGCCCATTTCGACCCGAAACTACCGACTGCCCTCCAAACGGACGCGTCTCGTCTGAATGGCATAGGGTACGCCCTCCTACAGGAACATGAAGAGGGAGTTTGGCGACTCGTGCAGTGCGGCTCTCGATTCCTGCAGGACGTGGAAACACGGTACAGCACGATCGAGTTGGAACTGCTGGCTACGGTCTGGGCCATGCAGAAGTGCAAATACTTCCTGCTTGGCCTCCAGGACTTCACACACATCACGGATCATCGACCCCTTCTTCCGATCCTCAATACGTACACTCTGGACTGTATTGAGAACCCAAGGCTCCAACGCCTCCGGGAGAAGATTGCAGGATTCGTGTTCACCAGTAGATGGCGTAAGGGCTCAGAGTTATGCATTCCGGATGCCCTCTCAAGAGCTCCCGTGGACAAACCTCTGCCAGATGACGTCGCCCTGGGCGATGAAACAAGCATCTGCATCCGCGACGTGGTGACTCGCAATGTTGCCACGCTCCATGCCCTTTCCGGCCCTCCAACACTCGACACCACGGCAACTCCTCCACACTCAACGGACCCAGTTCTCGACGAACTCCGTCAGGCAGCATCTTCGGACGCCACGTACGTGCAACTCGCCTCTCTCGTCGGGAAGGGATTCCCACGATCACGCATGGAACTCGACGAAGCTCAACTTCCCTTCTGGAAGTTCAGAGACAGCCTCTGCGTCGACGGACCCTTGATCCTCCGAGAGGCACGGATACTTGTCCCCCAAGCTCTTCGCAGAAGTGTGTTGGCTCGACTTCACGACAGCCATCGTGGTATTGAAGCCACCAAACGCCGAGCCAGGCAAACGGTCTGGTGGCCAGGCATCGATTCCGATATCGCCAACACAGTACGCTCCTGCGAGCCATGCCAGATATTGCAGCCGAGCCAACAGCGTGAGCCCTACTTCACCGATGATGTGCCCCCCTCCAGACCGTTCGAGTCGGTCTCCGCAGACTTTTTCACCACCGCTGGGAAGCACTTCCTGGTGTACGCGGATCGACTCTCTGGATGGGCAACGGTGGGCCACTGTGGCACGGACTCCTCGACATCCCAAACCATCCGGCTCTTCCGCCACTTCTTCAGCACCTTCGGCGTCCCGGTACGACTCAGGACGGATGGAGGACCCCAGTTTACGGCCTATGACTTCGCTGAATTCCTGCGACGATGGGGCGTCCGCCACGACGTCTCCACCCCCTACCACCCACAGTCCAACGGGCATGCAGAATCGGCGGTCAAGGCCGTGAAACGCCTTATCATCAAGGTCGCGCCCAATGGAGAAATTCGCCACAGCGACGCGTTCCACCGGGGTCTCCTGGAGATACGGAACACGCCCAACCCCGACGGAAGAAGCCCCGCCCAGGTCCTCTTCGGACGCCCCCTTCGGTCCTGCGTCCCAGCCCACTCCAGGTCCTTTGCGCCTGAGTGGCAGGCTGCCACAGCTGCATGCGAGCAGAAGGCAGCCGCCAGAATGGAGGCGACCATCAAGCAGTACGACTCACACGCGAAGCCGCTCCCACAACTCTCCGTTGGAGCCACGGTTAGGATCCAGGATCCTACGTCACGACGATGGAGTAAGGTCGGCCACATAATGGGACAAGGACGTACCAGGGACTACCTTATCAAGACAGCGTCCGGAAGTGTCCTGTGGCGCAACCGGAAGTTCCTCCGCCCCATCCCTGAGCCAGGTGTCGCCCGTGATGGCATGAAGGAGTCTCCAACGAGCACTACCGGCAATACTCCTCGCCCCACGAATCAAACTGGCCAGCCCAATGGACCAAGACGCTCAGCGAGACTGGCCGCACGCAACAAATCGACGGCTCAATGAATACATCGATTTTGGGGGAGGGGGGGAGATGTGGCACATGTGTCTATGTCTGGGTATTTGATATTCCCGCGCGCATGGCGCGATCATGATAGACACCCATAGGCATACGACACACATACATTTATAAACACATGTCAGGATAGGAGACACTTTTCCCATGTGTAACGGAGCATAGGAACTATGTATAATAGATGACCTAGCTAGGACAATGTAGTCTAGGATGCTGTTGCATATTATATCTATTACCTTTGTCACGGTGACGCCATGACGTCACGGCATAGTTCCCGCCAACGCAGTTGGACCAGAGACACTATGGTGATTGGATCCTGTAGGACCAGTGGACGTGAACTATTACTGCTGAACTATTAGTGCTGAACCTATTCACTGTTTTATATTGATAGGGCTCCCTTTGTGTATCCAAGCCTATGTATACAGAAGTACTTATTAGATATAGAAACCTACGTATATATTTTTATACCCTAGCACTCTGGGTACTTTATGCATGCCAATACTCGGCCGTTCATGCATAACAAGGTGACTTTATTCAGATGAGGGGAATTCCCTGCCGCAGTTAAAAGTTGTGTATATTTACACTTGCGGACTTATCTTTTGATTATTTCATTATTTTTTTTATCCTTTGCCTTATTTCTACGTATATCTTATTTTTTTGTTTCTATATTCATATATACGTATATACACATTTCATATATACATTTTTTTCTATTCTATGACCATAGGCTTTATTTGTACTGGTAGTACCCACCGTAGTTCATATTGTTGTTCATAAATATCAGTTTTTGGGGTCTTGCCATACACTGACATTGTCCATAAGCAGTTCCTCGGTAAATATTTGGATAATAATTTTGACTTCTGTTATTTTGCAGACTCTTCTGCCAGTTTCCGTGGGTACTGTAACTGAACGATCGGTTATCGTAACCAGCGTTTCCCCTGGTCGTGTTGCTCTGCCTTTGGTGGCCATCAGGGTAATGGTTATCATACTGGTCTTGACGGTGTGAACGATTACGTCCTGTTCGATGATCGTTTCTGTTCGTCGTCTCGACCTGGCTTCCGTGTCCCTGACAGCTTCTTCGAGTCTCGCGAGTGCGATGGCGTCCGCCTCTGTGAGAGTGTCTGCCGGATGAAGATTCCGACATTCTTCTCCTTGCCATCTTCTGAAGAGCGGCCTTTGATTTGGGTTCTTTCCCAACTTCCTCTTGCATGACTTCTGCGAGGTTGATCTTGTACCTCAAGGCTCTTCGCTGTCTGCGTGAAGGTCCAGCGGACTGAAGAGACTCTTGTCTTGGTACGTTCTTCAGCAAAGGTTCTTGTGTTTGAGGACTATGGGGTGAGAGATCTCTGGTTTCTTCGATCTCAGAACTCCCCTCTCGTTCCTCACACGCTTCCGGGAGCTTGGTAGAATCTACGTCGGATACTTGAAGATCTTCAGTCTTCGACGATGTAGCTGGATCTGGGTGGTGTTCTTCTAGTACTACGTCACCCTCTATCTCTACCTACAATTAAAAAGTCCTCCGGCGACGGGGAAGGGGTGGTGAGGGCAGGCAAAGGTTGTTGCTGGCAGCCCTTAGCTCCAACCCTGCACGAGAGGCGGCCCTGGGGTGATGGTCGCTGGATGGCTGGGACTGGAACAGCAGCCTCCTTCGGCAGCTCCCAGGCCCTCTTCAGGATCCACACCGCCCACCCTGAATTGGGAGGGGTCTAGAAAAGGTGACCTAAAAATTGCCTGTTCCATTTCCCACGGACAGGTAGCCGAGCCTCGTCGTTGCAACCCATACCTCGGCCCCAATAACACAAGAACAAAGAAAATCATTATTGGCACATGGAATGTGCGCACACTGCTCGACCTAGACAACAATGAAAGACCTCACCGTAGAACCGCTCTTATAGCCTATGAACTCCAAAAGTATGACATTGACATAGCGGCACTCAATGAAACCCGCTTTTCAGATGAAGGCTCCATCACTGAATCTGGGGAAGGTTACACCTTCTTCTGGAAGGGCTTGAACGAAGGGGATCCTCGCATCCATGGTGTTGCTTTTGCAGTTAAGACCAATTTACTCAACAACATACCCCACAGCCCAACAGGTCATAACGAAAGACTCATCAGTTGGCGCATCCCCATAACAAACAGTCGATATGTAACCTTAGTCAATGTCTATGCACCAACCTTAGTTTCTGATGATGAAATAAAAGATCGTTTCTATGCCCAACTTAATGACATCATACAGGCAATCCCCAGAAAAGATAAGATCATTCTTCTTGGGGACTTTAATGCAAGAGTGGGAAGCAGTCATCATCTTTGGGAGGGGGTCTTGGGACGCCATGGAGTTGGTAAGTGCAACGACAACGGCTTACGCCTTCTAACATTCTGCTCCCAACACCATCTAACCATCACAAACACAATGTTTCAGCTCCAAAACAAGTTTAAAACCACCTGGATGCATCCAAGATCCAAAATATGGCACCTGCTTGATTACGTAGTTGTGAGACGCAATGGCATTAAAGATGTAAAGATTACAAGAGCTATGAGGGGAGCTGATGGGTGGACAGATCATCGACTTGGCCGCTCAATACGTCATCTTAAAATTCGGCCTCCAACTCGCCGACAAGCTCCCAAAAAACACCTTGACCTCAAAGCTCTGAACATTGATGCAACTCGCTCTACCCTACAAACCGAATTATCAGCTCATCTCACCTTGCCAGCCCCTACAAAAGATCCCATATCAACAGAATACCTAACAGAAAAGTGGAATAGCATCAGTGAAGTCCTTCTCAACACTGCCAAGGATGTTCTGGGCTTCTCAAAAAGAAGGCATCGAGACTGGTTTGATGAACAGTCAGAAGGAATACACCAACTAATAGATGAGAAAAACCGAGCACATCAAGCAGTGATTGTCAACCCAAACCCAACAACACGTGGCAAACTAGCAGACCTCCGCTCCAAAGTCCAACACGAAACTAGAAAAATGCAGAATGAATGGTGGACCAACCTCGCCACTGAAATCCAAGGTTTCGCGGATACAGGGGACCAACATCAATTTTACAACGCCCTTAAGACAGCATATGGCCCACGAAGCAATAACCTCTGCCCTGTCCGAAGTGCTGATGGCTCCACACTCTTCACCGAAAAGACCGACATCCTCAGGCGATGGGCTGACCATTACCAAGAATTATTGAATAGACAAAATCCTACTGACCCTACTTTTCTCGACAGCCTTCCCAACCTTCCTGTAATTCAAGAATTGGATGACATACCAACCATCCTAGAAGTGAGCCGTGCAATCAACAGCCTCAAGAACAATAAAGCCACTGGTCCTGATGGCATCCCAGCTGAGCTCCTAAAGCATGGTGGGCAAGCTGTTGTAAACTGTCTCCACAATATAATTCAAGAAGTGTGGCATTCAAGTTGCTACCCACAACAATGGAAAGATGCAGATATCATCAGCATTTACAAAAAGAAAGGGGACAGGAACATCTGTGGCAACAGTCGAGGCATCTCCCTTCTGTCAACTTC